>NW_027513904.1:0-300000 GCF_048772815.1 Callospermophilus lateralis
CAGTGTTATTTCCTTTTTCCCGGGTGTAAGGCAAAAACCAAGATAGGTGACCGAAGACTGGGAAACCTGGGCCTTGTGGGGAGACTCCCTATATCCCTTGTCTTCTAGGAATTTATGAAGCTGAGCGGTGTGGGATTGAGAGTGTTCCAGAAAGACTACATAGAAGAAGGTCATAGACATATTGAAGTAGAGTAGAGTCAGGACAGGTCAGGTGAAAGGATGTGAGGTCCTGGGCAAGAAATTGGCCAAAGAGATGGGGGCTATCCCTGAATCCCTGTGGGAGGACAGTCCAGGTAAGCTGATGAGAATGGCGGGTGTGAGAGTCAGTCCATGAAAAAGCAAAGATATCCTGAGATTCTGAGAACAGGGGAATAGAAAAGAATGCATCAATTAAATCTAGGACTGAGAAGTGAGTAGTAGTGGCATGGATCTGAGAGAGGAGGGTGTAAGGGTTGGGCACTAGCGGGTGGATGGGGTCCACAGAGGAGTTGACAAGGCAAAGTTCTTGAACCAGCCTGTAGGACACGTTAGGTTTCTTAACTGCCAGAATGGGTGTGTTGAAAGGAGAGTGTGTAGGCCTAAGATACCCCTTTCATAATAAATCCTGGATGATGGGTTCTAATCCAAGGAGAAATGTGGTTGTGAGTGGATATTGTGGTTGACTAACATATCTTGAAGGGTCCTGTAAGACAATATGAATAGAACTGCATTTAGCCATAAAGGGTGTAATTGTGTCCCAAACCTCAGGGTTAAATGGTTTAGATAGTCGTGGGAGAGTGCATGAAGGAGGTGTATCTGCCCCTAGGAATATCATGAGGAAATGAGAGGTAGGAGAGGTGTGGGTTGATAAGTGAATGGTGACTTTTAATAGTGAGAGTATGTCCCTTCCCAGAAAGGGAATGGGGCAATGGCTCATAACAAGAAAGGAGTGAGTGAAGGACAAAAGGGATCGCTGCATATAACATGATTGGGGGGGGGGTTTGAGGAAAAATCTTTTTACCTCCTACCCTGACAATAGGAGTTTTTGAGGGTGTGGTAGGACCCTAATACTCCCTCAAAATCGAAAAAGCGGCACCAGTATCCAAGAGGAAGTTAATGAAGCGTCCATCCACCAGGAAGGTGACCCTAGGCTCTTGAATCTTGATGGTAATAGTCTGGAGGGAAGGCCCAGGACTCCATCAATCCTCCTCTGCCAAGCCCAGGTGAGGCTGGGGTTGCTGGGCAGCAGACCAACCTTCCTTCTGGGTTGTTGGGCAGTCTGCCCCCCAGTGTCCACTTTGATGGCATTTTGCGCAGGGGTTGTAGGGTGTCCTCGGCGAAGAACAATTCCTGGTCCAATGTCCCTCCTTACCTCATTTGAAGCAAGCTCCAGGGGGGGTCATATTGGGACGGCATGATGATGGCCTTCTCTGAATGAGCTGGGCCAACATTTGGAATTTGGCATTTTCAGCCCTCTGCCTACGGAATTCACTTTCATCCTCTCTACCATGAAAAACCTTGAAAGTGACAGCGAGGATTTTGGTCTGAGGAGTAGCAGGGCCCTGTTCAAACTTTTTAAGCTTGGCTTTAATGTAAGGGTAGCTTTGGGCCAGAATATATGTCATTAAGACATGACGGCCATCAGGGGTTTCTGGGTCGAGGTTTGTGTACTGCTGAAGGGACTTGGTTAGTCTATCCAGGAATTCTGAAGGTGTTTCCTCCTTCCTTTGAATGACCTCCTGCATCTTTTGAAAGTTAACAGCCTTGTGGGTGGACTTTTTCAGTCCCGCCAAGAGGCAGGATGTAAAAAGGTCACTAGACTGTAAGCCCATAGGGGATCCTGCTCTGGGACAGCATGAGGGCCTGTGGGTGGTTATGATTGGTCCTATGATTTTCATCAGCATGGGCTTGGGCTAGCTCCCAGAACCATTGCCTTTCCTTGGGGAGAAGTTTATTGGCCAAGAGCATGTAGATGTCATGATGAGTGAGGCTATATGCTTGCAGTACCCATTGAAACTCCCGAATGTAAGTGGTGGGGTCAGTGGTGAAAGAGCCTAACTTCCTCTCTAGCTGAGTAATGTCCGACATGGAGAAGGGCACGTGGACTCTGATGACACCCTTGGGACCAGCTACCTCACGAAGGGGTGCGATTGTCTTGGGCGTGGGAAGGAGTCCCTTAGACCTGATAACAGGAGGACTGAAAGAGGCAGGCGGTGGACAGGAAGGAGAGGGAGGGGAAGGGAATGTCTCTGTGGAAGAGGAGGAGGTGGAGCAGGCAGAAGAGTGGGGAAGGGAGGGGGATGAAATGGAAGGTTGAGGATCCGTGGAATCAGGCAGAGGAAGAGGAGGATTTTGCGGGAGAGAAGGGTCAGTTGGGGCTGGGGGATAAGGTGGGGGTTGATCTGCTGGGTCGAATGAGGAAGAATCTGCGAAGTCAGGAGTAGAACTAGGGGAAGAGAGGGGTTTGCAAGCAAGAAGGACCTGAGAGGGAGGGCAGGAGGAGCAGAGACAGGGTGCTGTGCGAGAAGGCTAAAACATTCAATACAGGGAATCTCACTCCACTTTTTCAGATGCTGGCAGTAATTAAAAAGGTCCAAGAGGAGGTTTGGATCTAAGGAGCCTTCTGGAGGCCAATGATTGCCATTATCCAGTGGATATGTAGGCCAATCTTGGGTACAGAATTTGATTAGAAGTTTGGGCTTGATGTCTGGTGTGAGGGAGAGTGTGGCCAGATTTTTTATTAAACTTTTGAGAGGTGAGGTTTCAGGTACAGATAAAGAGGTGTCCACAGTCACAGGGAGAGATGGAGAGAGAGAGAGAGAGAGAGAGAGAGAGAGAGAGAGAGAGAGAGAGAGAGAATAAGTGTAAGCAAGAGAGACAAAGAGAAAACCCGGCCTGGAACAGACTCCAGGAAGCGCTCAGGGCGAATGGGGGTCACGTGGGCATCCCCAAAATGACCAGCCATCATGAGGAAATACAGAGGGCACTACCTGATCGTCACCAGTGAAGTGCGATCTGTGAGACCCAATGGGTTCGGAGCCACGGGCAACCTGACATCAGGAAAGTTTTTGAACGCAGCAGAAGAAGTAAGTAATGAAAACAGAACTCCGGCTCCAGCAGAATGCAGTTCCAGGATGGGAGTTCAGTTTTCCCCGAGCAGAGAGGCAGCTTCAGCCAGACACAGCAGGCCCGCAGGAAACAGCAACTCTAGCCAGCAGCGGCAGCAGCAGCAGAGAAGGAAAAACCACAGAGCCTCTCATGTAAACTCAGAAGCCTCACACCCCAAAGGGAAACGGATCACCAGAGGGTCCACTGCAACCAGTAAAGGTCTTAGTGGGAGGAATTCCCTGCCCCCCTACCAGGCATCTAGAGTGTGACAGACGATCATGGTCACAAAGCCAGCGGTAGCCCGAAGGGAGTTGGCGAGCCGGGGTCAGGGGAGGCTTACATACAACAAATCAGTGGTGAGTGCAGGAAGCCTGCGTCTGAAAAGAGCAGACCAGGGCAGAGTGCCACGGTGGAGCAGTGGACGGGGCTCTTGTTGGAAAGAGCTCACCCATATCCTCACACGGGGCACCAGAATGAAAGAACTCCCCACGCAAAGGCACTTCACCGGGAGAATTCCAATTTTATTGCAAAAAGCTGTGTGCTTATATAGAACTAAGGAGGAGATTGGAGGGCTTAGATAAATGGCAGGCAATCCGTTTATTGGCAAGTTCTTTCAGATATCATCTCCGGAGCCCAGGAATTAGTTCTTATTGGGGCTAAGATTCCCGGCCAGCAAGGTTTGAATTTGGCGCCAGCAGAAGAGTTCACACGGGCGGGAACATTTCGCACCACTGCAGAAAAGAAGAATGTAGGAAGAAGAAGTGCTTAGGCGCCATGTTGGGTTTTTTTTTTCTGGGGTATGGCTGCCGTTTATACTTTTCCCAACAATGAGTATACCAGACAGTGCCTTGATTGACTGGTTTTTATGAAAATGGTGTTTAACAGAGATGCCAGAAAGTTGGATCCTGCTGATTAGTGGGCCAAGAGCAAAGGTGGGCATGTGTGTGATAAAACATCAGTGGTGGGACCATGTGGATATGCCATTGGCTTCCAAATGGCTTGTGACTGACATGGTGAAGCCAGCAGACCCTTATATGTAAAGGCATCTTGTTACATGGAGAGGATTCAGGACATTGTTCAGAATCAGGTTGCTATGTTCAAGAGGGCAAGCTATGTGGAATAGAAGCCTGGTTCTTTTATTCTCCTACAGACCCTGACCCACCACATGTGACAGAAATCCCTCACACACTGTGTCCCCGTTGAACTCCTTGTATTTCATGAAGCAAATACCAAACTTCCAGTGCAGCACCAAGGAACACCACGAAAATAGAGGATGACCATATGGTTTCATAGTCCACACTAGAGACATTTAGCCCCAAGGGGCCACAGTTTACCTTCAAAGGGAGAATTCAGCACTGGTGTCTCATGTTCATTGGAAAATAAGAAACCATGTCCTCCAGGTCACATAGATGCCCAGGTTTATGGTTTCACTAGAAAGGAAGCTAAAGCACGTAACAACAACATATATTTCAAGTGCCCAACCTCACAGGCAGTATCTCAAGAAGTCTCTAGGACAACAGACCTCCATGTTTTTGAAGTGTTTACCCTGTCCCTTACTTTTGGAAACTCCTCTAACACTTCCAAGGTTGTGAACTCCTGATCGCATTCCATTCCAGATATGTATTCATGGATTTTCTAACTCTTCTCCTCTAATTGTGTCTTACATGGGGTGAAGGTGTTGTCAAGGTATTGTTCTGGATGAGAGTGGGAAGATTTTTGTGTAGCACATATTTACATACACATTGGATTCATTTTCCAATTTTCCATTCGAAATACTGAATCCCTGTCAGTAACCCATACCCTAATAGACTCTGACTACTAATCCTAATATGATGGAGACAAATAACCCAAACATAATATTAATACAAGCAGTTCAGAGGAGGCATGGTGTATAGTTGGTCTTGCCTTTTGCATGATATAGTGTAGGAGTTATAAATCTTGTCAATTGTTTGTTGAAATAGTACTCCATGTGTTTTTAAAGTTAACACATATGTGAATTTCTGTCTCCTTTTTTCTGTAGCCAATTCAGCACATGTATTTTTATATGCACATAAAAAATCCTACCTGGTATCACACGTACATTTTTGTGAGGTGGCTAACTTAGCAGAAACAAAGTATGAGAAGAGATCACCCCTCCTAAACGCTTTTGGAACTGAAAATTCAAACTATGAGTGAGATTTTTAGTTGAACAACATTATACATAAATCCATGTTCAGTAAAATTAATATTTTTGGATCGGTGGATGATATATATTTCACAATGAATTTTGATTGGCATATATATTGCTACTTTCTAATGTTTCTCTGTGAGATATATATATATATATTCTCTAGATTTTTCCAAATATAAAATATATGTGTCCTATTATACACTCCCTAAATAATTCACTCATGCTCATGTATGTGGTTTTATAATCAAATTTTCATACGATTATTTTCAGAAATATTCATCCACCTGAAATACATATTTGTTTTCTAGTACTGAAAACTCACTTCACTGAATGGTGCAAACAAATCCTTATATTTCTACTGTAACTGACCCAATTTAACATCAATGCAAGTAGATTCCAAAGGGGCATGATGTGTATTTTGACGTTCATTTTTATTTAACACTGGTACATTACTATTTCTTCAGTTTTTGTACATCATAGTATATACATTTCATCCACAAGTTCACAAATTTAAAGACATTTGAAACACATTCAATCACTTCCTGCTTCAGTACACATGTATTCCTCCTTGCTTTTGACTGGTTATTTATTGAGACTTCTTTCCAAACACATTATTTTCGATTTCCATAATCAATTTTGAAGCAAAACTCACACACACTTTATGATAAACCACAACCCTAATATTACCATTAGATGTATAACTGGTTGGAATGAATGTATGTATGTCAATATGACATTTCCTGTGTATTTTCAGATATCAATTTATTCCAATTTCTAAAGTTGGAATCAGTTATATTATATATTCACACATGGTACACCTATTTGTGCCCCCAATACTAATTTATATCTCTTCTAAATATTGCTCCCAGAAATGGTGCAAGAAAGACTCATGTCACCTGATCTACATATATATTCTGTCAACAAAATGCAAAGTCACACTTACAATTGTACCAAAGCCTAAATGGAATGTGAGTATGGATTATGAAAATCACCCATGTCCAGGTTGCCTAATGCTCTCAAATGTCAATCCTATTGGTGACTACATATTTGTTTTTTCCTAAGATTATGTATTCAACCTCAAGCCTGTTGAAAATGTCTAATCCTATCAATCACTTCATCATTTGCCTGATTTCCTAATGTCTCTAATGATATCTGCTTTCCTACATATTTTCCCCAGTTCATCATTGTGACTGACTCTTCACATGTGCTGACATTTACATTTTCTGTCTACCTGAAACCCTATTGCTAAAGAACTTTTTGTCCAAATCCTATACTCACTCTTTTTTTCTAATCCTACCAACTATCTTCCTAATCCTACCAACTATCCTTTTTTGACTGGATGTTCTCTTCGACATTCAATTATCCAAGGTACAAGGTCCTATGCCATAATGTATAGATTTATCTGAGACACATGTGCACAACATAATTCCGAGTGAAGTATCCCAATCAAGGATCCAATGCCCTTTTGGGCTTCAAATCTTACCTAGATTTGTGTTTTCATACATATATTTCACCTCTATATATACTTATAAATATTGCAGGTTCCCAATACCATTATTCATGCAGCAGAATGATTCCTAACCCAAATCAAACATGTTATTAACCCTAACCATACTTTGTTTCCTCAATCTAACTTTACAGAAAAGCAAGGACAGAGTTGGTCTTATATAGAAATGTAAGAGATCTTCCACCTGCTGAGAACCTCAAAGGTCCATGCAGAAGTGAACCCTGGGGAAGATATAGAAAGCTTTGAAGGACCTGAGAGAGCAAAAGTCATCTTTCATGACAAAAAAAAAAAAAACAGGTCAGGATGAAGGGGTGTGTCTGAAGCAGTCTATCTCTTCTTAATGTAGAGAAGATGGACCAAACCAGGCCTGTGTGGAGAGCTGTTCACGGGTGCCTATGTTTGATATACCATTCTTACTTGTGAAAGTGTCACAGGAAGTAGGGGCAGCCTCCATCTATTGGGACACTTGGAAGCAACTGTTAGGACAAAGAGGTTGCCAAGGCAGTGACCTCATTCAGTTCCTGAAGGAAGTAACCTATATCATTTTCTTGGTGATGGAACTCTCTGAACTTGGGATCCAGGATGCCAGGCACCCAGAGGCATTACCAGTCACAGTCCCAGTGGCCACACATGTTTGGATTTACCAAGGACAGAATCGGTCTTTCTTGGTAACTACTGATGTGAGGATGGCCAAATTCCAGGAGAGCTCTGAAGAGGGGTCTTTCCTGAGAAAGCAGGTAGTGTCTCACTACTGAACTGAAACCCACAGTGCCTCCAACTTCATCCATGAAAAATGGCTAGATAAATACAATAAAATTTTTTAAATTCCCTTAACCAGGTGGCACTGGAGAACCTTTGGATGTCTTTTTCCTGGTCATGAGTGTACAAGAGAATGCCATGATTGACGGTATTTCATGAAAATGGTGTAGAACAAAGATGCCAGTAAGTTGGACCCTGCTGAGTAGTGGGCCTTTTGCAGTGGTGGGCAGGTGTGTGATAATACAGCTGTGGTGTGGCCAGGAGGATTTTCCATTGCCTTCAAAATGGCTTGTGACTGATATGGTGCAGCCAGCAGACCCTTCTTGTTATATGGAGAGGTTTCCGGGCAAAGTTCAGAGTCAGATTTCTATGGACAAAGGGGCAAGCTTTGTGAGATAGAAGCCTGGTTGTTGCATTCTCCTGCAGACCCTGACCCACCACAAGTGACAGAACTCCCTCTAATACTGGGTCCCAGTTGAACTCATTGTATTTCATGAAGCAAATACCAAACTCCCAGTGCAGCAGCAAGAAACACCACGAAAAGTGGAGGATTACCAAATGGCTTCACAGTTCACACGGGGAGACACTTAGCACCAAGTGGCCACAGTTTACCTACAAATAGAATATTCAGCACTGCTGCCTCAAGTTCATTAGAATACAAGAAACCATGTCCTCCAGGTCACGTAGATGCAGACCCAGCTTTTATGGTGTCACTAGAAAGGAAGCTAAATCTCCTTGCAACAACATATATTTCAAGTGCCCAAACTCAGAGGAAGTTTCTCAAGAAGTCTTTAGGCCGGCAGAGCTCCATGTTTTTGGAGTGTTTACCTGTTAGACCAGGACGCTAGAAAAGACCACTGACTCAAATTAAAATCAAATAAAATTAAGCTTATTATTTCCACCGGCCATGCTGCCTCTCCCTCCCAAAACGAAGGGAACAAGACAGCAACCCCAGCTTTCCTACAGCCCAGCTTTATAGCCCAGAAAGTTACACAAAAGGGGGGTTACAGATAACAGAACTCTGATAAACATCACACTAAAGGTAGTTTACAATTTTTTTGCTGTCCCTACATGAGAATTCATGAGGACCATTAGAGCCTCAGAGAGGGTTGTTGTCTTGCCAGAGAAGGCAAATATTTATGATGTGTCACTAAAGTTTCAGAGAGGGCTGCATTCTGGTCAGAGAGCCAGGCATGTGTGAGTTCAAGGCGCGGGCAGGCATTCCACGCAGGTTCAGAATTTGAAGTAATTAATGGTAAAGCCAAAATTATCTTTTCATGGCTTTGTGGCATGATGGCTCCCAATTTTAATAAAAGATCAGGTTGGGTCTACAATTCCCCCCTTTTCTCTGTGTCCCTTTCAAATCTTTGAGAAATTATGGGAAGAGCACTGAGGAAATTTTAATCCCTCAGGTAAGAGTCTCCAAATTTTTAGAACTCACCCAAAACCGATCTCGCTGATTTTACCCTTCTTAATTACTTATATTGATAGTCTATTTATCTTTCTCTCCATTGTTGTAAGAAGAGTGGCATCACTAATTTTTTCTTCTTCTGTCCTGAGACAGGGTGACGTAAGTGGGCTCGGCGTGAGGGACATGAGTTGCCTATTAGAAGTCAGTTGAGAGACATGAGTTGCCTTTTAGAAGTCAGTTCGGTTTGAAGTCAGGTTGGGGAAGAACAGGTAGTAAAGTCATCTGTGAATGGGTTCTTCTATGAGTGAAACAAAAACCATGAGTACTGGATAAATGTTGCAGCAGCTAGAACATGTCACTGTATAGACATTCCCTCACCAGTCTTTAATATCCCCAGTTATCAGGACTGTCAACTTAATATTTAACTTTAAGTGTTACAGTTGGCCCTCCCAATAAGACACAGTTTAATAATTTAATGTCATCTGATCTTGAAAAATCCTTTTACTAGTATGACCTCTGCGTCTAATAGAGAAACCTTTAATTCTGTTACTCAGGGCTGGATAATCGTACTAGCAAACACCAAGCCTACCTTTGTAGGTTAGGAATATCTGTAGGTCTTAAACTGAAAACTTCTGCCTGTGGCAGCTCTTCTTGATAGTCTCTTTTTATAAGTATTAGGCATTCCTGTGTGAGAATCCTTCTTTGTAGCCTCCAGTCTTACTTGTTTTGGGAGGATAAGATAAAGTGCATACCTTAAAATTTTATTATTATTATTATTATTATTATTATTATTATTATTATTATTATTATTTAATATGCCCAGGAGTGGCTGTATTTTGGTCTTAACTGTCTTTGCTAAGTACTTAAGATGAAGCAGTCAAACTGACTTTTGTTTCCATCTATTGTTAACAGTCAGCTGACCTTTTATGGGAGTCAATTCTGGGGAAACTTGAGAAGAGATTCTCAGTTCTGCTAGTGCCATTTGCGCTAGGTGGGTCCTGGTCTTGCTTGACCATTTGGCTTCCCTCAGAAGCATCATGGATGTCTCCTTTCTATGATGACTCTCCTCTTTGTAACAAATGCACTGATTGGCTTTCTGTTCTCCAGTGGTCTCATTAATCTCCCTGATCAGGAGGTTATGTGGCTCAGAGTTGCAAAGCTCTTTAGAGAAGTCCCCTGTTCCCTGGATTCAGACTGACTCAGAGGGCAAGAGCCAAATATTGGTTTTCTTGGCCCTTTTCATTTAACATTAATTTTAAATCCTAATCTTAAACATCCAGCAAATAAATTTTAACAGCCTTATATTAAGAGTACTGGGCTTTAATGTCTATAACTTTATAATTACCTTTTTATTAACTGGGATCTGTATTATTCTGTCTGTATTGTAGTTGATGACTTATTATCTTGAATAAACCCATGTTGTGTTCTTATAGCAACGCATTTGTAAAACACTAACAGGGAATCTTTAGATCACTTATAAGAAAATTTCAAACTAAAATTAACAAAAGTAAAAATACTTAGTTCGTGTAATATCTTCCCTGAATTTTTTGGCTGAGTTATACATTATATCCCCTGTTTGAGATCCTAGGAATATTGACAATAAAAAAAAACTTTTTAACATAACTTTAAAGAAATATTATCTGACCTACATGTTTCATAGTCATTCTCACATGTAGTAAGATGGGACACACAGCCTTATCTCAGGTAAGGCAGGGCTCTTTATAAATCTTAAGTATTTTAATTCTAAAGCTGATCTTTATTTTTAAATATCTTTTGACAAAGTTTACATAAATTGTTTGAGGTCACATGAACATTAGCTAACACCATATGATATCACATTTAAAACATGAATTAAAGAAATGCTGAAAGTTTTTAACCTTTACAAAGATTAGGCTCTAATTAACTTAAAAATACATTTAAATTGTTCCCCAATGTAAAAAGTAACATAAAAATTTACATATCTTATTGATAACAGGTAAATAAATCCACAATATATTTTTTACCACACAACTTCAGAGCACCAGCTTGATATAATGCTCTTTTAAGGTTTCTACCTTACAGACTTGCATACCTGTAAGATATGAAAACATTAATAGCATAACAATTACATTTATGTTTCTACATTAATCAAGTTTGGCTTTTAAAGAAATGGCAGTACAGTGCTCTAAAATAACAGTTCTTATTTAATCAGTTGTTTAATTTTTATGGTTGCTTGCTCTAGAAAACATAAATCTTAATAAACTCAATGTTATGGGTAAACTTATGTTTTAAGAAATTTTTGCCTCATTAACACATGACTGATTTTTACAATCTTATACAGAGTTTACTAAAAAAAATACAGATCTTAGTAAATCAATCAGATATCTAACTAAAGTACTCATGAATGAGTAATCCCATATCAAATTTACTTTACTTATTTATCAAAAAGTTAGAGAAACGTATTGAACAGTGTAAACCATTATTATGTTGAAGGAAAGGTACTAGAGCCAAGGCATATTAGACATTTTGTAGATGTTAATATTTTGTTAGATGTTTGAACACCTAGAAAACTTTGTAAGCTTAAATTTAAAGACATTTGTTTTTATCTCTTTATCCAATTTAAATTGAAACATTTAAATCACGTGAATTAAAGATCTTTGGATCCACTTTTTAAAATTTGTTTTTATGAGCACTTTATTTTATGAGCACTCCTTATATATGTTAATTTATGTATCATATATATGATATACGGACATATGTATATATAGACATACAACACATAACAAAATTGTGCACACATAATAATAGTAAAGGCCTCGTAGCATTTCGCAGGTGAAATCTTTATTGCAATGTTTCAAGAAGTCCACAGTTGGTCAAAGATAGAACTGATCAGAAAAACATTAACCTAGGTCTGTATGCTCAAAATCATGAGGTCAAAAAACATAAAGTATCTCAGAAAAAAATAAGAGTCCTAGAAAAAATGACTTGCCAGTAATTAGAAAATACCATACAATTTACCTTTTTTTCCCATAGATCTCAAATCAGTCTCCTACAAAGCTTGCAGGCTTCTTTCATTTGCATTTCAACATAAGTCATGGCTGAGGTCTGGAAGGAGCAGGAAAAAAACTGCTATTCTGAACAGACATCTCAGGACTAAGGCATTTTAACCATAATTTTCAGGTTCGGATGTTGAAAATTATGATACAAGTTTAAGATACAATTCACAAAATTTTATATCTTTACATCTTGTTTGGTCAACAGACACCATACTATGATTTACTATCCATGTCCAAATTAATGCACTGGTACACACAGTGACATTTTCCCAGGCTACCCAATTCAAAATTGGTGAAAAAAAAAGACTGTATGATTGGGAAGTTTCTTGCCAACTTGGAAGTAGAGTTCTTCAGTTATCCATTGTAAGTATTTAAGTTCTCTGGCATGAATTATCTGAAATCATAAACTAAACAATTACCTAAACCCGACTTTTAACTGCAAGATTGTGCAATGCTTCAAAAACCCATTCAGATACCAGATTGTTAAAATAAAACATCATCATTTCGACACACATTCAGCTAAGATCATTCCCAAAAAACAATTTATAATATCAACACATTATTGCACATGCCTAAAAGGGCCAGAAAGAAAGACACAATACAGACCAAAAGGAGGTCCAGACTATGGCTGTCAGAGAGAACCCTTTAAACCAGAGCAGATAAGAGAAAAATCTCATACACCAGTGGGACCATAGCTGTCCCCACAAGGGGACCAGATGTTTTCACAGAGGGGCAACCTGAAATGTAAAATAAAGTGTCTCCATGGTGATTTTACTGCATTTAGTGTCACCTTTTTCTTTTTCTCTTTTTTTAACAAGACAGAGGTGGCATAATCCT
Organism: Callospermophilus lateralis; assembly: GCF_048772815.1. NCBI lineage: Eukaryota > Metazoa > Chordata > Mammalia > Rodentia > Sciuridae > Callospermophilus > Callospermophilus lateralis. The sequence continues at coordinate 12,807 of NW_027513904.1, forward strand.
TACAGTGCAGGGAAGGAACGAGGTAATTCCCTGAATCAACAGGGCTTTGGCAGCTGCTGGGAGTCCCTCAGTTTCTCCTTTTACATACAGGATTAGCTCCTCTGATTCAGTTCCACACCAAGCATGCTCTATCTCCTAACATTTCAGTAGATAGGTCTCACAAAGTTCCGGGGCGGAGGGGGGGTACAAGATTTGTAACTTAAAGTTTGGTTCCTGACCTTGAAGCCAATTAATACCAATTTAATAATGAGGACTGGGTTTTGAGAAAAAGAAAAAAGGAGGTTTATTGCTTGGCTAACAAAGGAGAAACACAGGGGACTCTGCCAAAGTTGTGACTCTCTTTATCTGGAGGGACAAGGGGTTTTAAAGGAGTTTCACTTGTTAACCTGGGAGATACTCTGTTCTTAGGTCCCCAGCAGGCATTTCCCTCTGCAATGGGTGTGCCCCAGGCAGCCAGCTAGGGGCTTCTATCATCCTGCTTCGCAAAGGGGGATAAAGTTCATTGCAGTTCCTTAAAACACAGTCCAAAGGGGTGTCAGGCTTACTCTCTTTATTTCTGATTTTCATGTCCAATATACTTAAGTTTTTACCACCAAAATCACACAACAAAACGAACAAAAACAAACAAACAAAAAAACAAAAAATAGAACACAGAACACAAATAAACAGAAACCCGGTGGCTAAACACAGAAACAGGGGAACAGTGCAACATCTTGCTAAAGCTCCAGGGTAGAAGCGCGTGCGTGCTCATCGCCACCTCTCTACAGTTCCAGAGGAATTCCCTACAGAACAGAACAGAGGACAGAATGATTCTCGTTACTGTTCTGCACAGAAGTATATGTGTGCCTCCCCGTGCCACATCTCTGTCATCAGAAGAGATCTCCCTTAACTGGATATCAGATGTTATAAAGGAGCCACTTACCTATGGAGGCCTCCTCCATCAGGTGCTTGCTAATAGTTTTAGTGCAGAGGTTCACTGTAGTGCTCCCTGGACTAAAGGCTCTTTTCCAAATATAAAGAAGATGGACCAAATCAGGCCTTCGTGGAGAGCGGTTCCTTGGTGCCTATGGTTGATATACCATTCTAATTTGTGAAAGTGCCACAGAAAATAGGGTAAGCCTCATTCTCATGGTACGCTTGAAAGCAACTGTTTGGATAAAGTGGTTGCCAAGGCAGAGACCTAATTCAGTTCCTGAAGGATGAGACCTCACCTCAATCCCTTGGTAATGGAACTCTCTGAACTTGGGATCCAGGAAGCCAGGCACACAGAGTCAGTCTCAGTCCCAGTCCCAGTGTCTCACTTGCTTCAATTTAGCAAGGACAGAGTCAGTCTTTCTTGGTACCTACTGATGTGAGGATGGCCAAATGCCAGGAGTTCTCTGAAGAGGGGCCTTTCCTGAAAAAGCAGGTAGTGGCTCACAGCTGGCTCCTGAACACTTCACAAAGTTGGACAAGGAGACCAGATCTGAGACAGGACACGCCATATTGGGGGAACATAGTATGGCCCAGCAGTCAGAGGATACTCTGGAGAGTGAGAGACCTACTTGGGGAAGGAGGTGCCTTTGTGGGTGTAGATGTGTGTTTGTGGTTTTGTCTCATGTTCTGAGAATAGGCAGGAAAGTCGGTTTGTTTGGTTTGGAGTGAACTGTTTCTAGTAAGTTGTTTCACAAGGCGAGTGTTTCTATGTCTGTGTATCCCACAGTGTCCGTGCTTGTAGACATTAGAAAAGAGAATGCATCAATGGATGTTTCCTGTCAAGTAGAAAGCTTCCCAGCATTCATCCTGCCCAATTTATGAATGCACTAGGGCTTGCCTTATCGATGGGCAACACCTGCTATTTTCCTAAGTTCATGTTTTCTTCCTGAAATCTAGCCACTCTCCAGAATAGGTTCATGCATTTGCATCCAGGATATGTACCACCTCCAACCACTGTGACATGGACATGTACTGGATAGCTGAAGAGAATGGCAAGCATCTCAGAAAAGTCAGATATCAGTGTGACCCGGAAAGTCTCAGTAGAGAAACCCTGCAAAGGGCCTTTTGATTACCTATTGTTCTGTTGCCCTGAATGTCAGGAAGTTCTTTGCCTCAGGCCACGCTTTTGTGAAGCCTGAAGAAAACAGTTTTCAAATGGAAATGAATGGGCATCACCTGTGGCTCTTTGCTTAAGTGCGTTGTAAAGGGATGTGTCTGAATCAGCCTCTTGGCCCTGTGTGAGCCTGTGGCTTAGATTATCAGCACCTGATGGGTCTAAAGAAAGATCCCATGTGTGGATCCATAATCAAAATGGCCAAAAAATCAGTCATTGTTGATGAAGTCTCTCGCATTCCTCTGTAAGGTTCCTGACCTCCATCAAGTGAGAAAAGGGATCCATTGGGTCAATTGAGTTCTTCAAAGCCCTGCAGATGCTAGCCCATAGGTTCTTGGGTTTTCTTATGAATCCAATTCAAATAAAGACTCTAAACCCCACAGACAGTAGGCCTCAAATTGAAGAACAGAGCTGTATTAATGGCAGGCATATTTGATCACTCCTGGTTCACAGGAAGGGTGTCCAGGCCACTCTGACTTTTGGCAAATGAGGGGAAAGGGAGATTATTTGGGACACTGTCTTGTGCTGCGCCTCTCATGGAATCCTCCTGCCAGAAGTTATGATGAGTGTCTATTTGGAAGAAGATGAGTGCCATTTCGGAGTGTTTTGGTTTTAATTGTGGGCATTTGTGTGGCGGTTGGTAGAGATAATTGGGTCCACCTTGTCTTGAATTTTGGTGTGATTCCCCTTAGAGACTGTGTTTTGGAACTGACCTCTGAGAAGGTACAAGGTCCTGTGTCATTGTATATCCATAATTCTAGGACATCTCCACGGAATGTAATTCAAAGCTAAGTATACCAATCAAGGACCAAATGAACTTCTGGGCTTCAAATCTTACCTAGATTTCTGTTTTCATACTTATATTGAAAGGTTAATAAAATAGGTACTTGTCACGTCCTGTTTTTCTGTATGCTTAATAAAACACTGTTGAAATCTTGAGAACTGTTTGCTCTTCTTGTTCCCAGAATGTGCTGCCCCCAACTGCCAAACTGCAGAATGTACTCCATCAACCATTTGCACGCAAACCGCCCACTCGCCCTTAACCATCAATAAACTTCCCTCCCTGCCCTCTCCAAGGAAAATATATAAGCACTTCTTAAGCTGTTCTCAGGGCTCTCTGCTCTATTCAACTGATCTCTGAGCCCTTGCATGCCGGACTCCCAATAAACCCTTTGAGGTTGCATTAGACAGTCTCTTGGTGGTCTCTTCCAGCGACGCTCACCCGACCTTTACTTCTGGTGGCCCCAGCGAGATCCGGCAGCTGCAGATGAAAGACCCCCAATGGGCTCCTCTGGGGGTAAATAAGGCCCCTCTTTCTGGTTTCAGGATTCAGGTTAGGGTTTGACAAAATGGCTATTGGTAAAGAGCGTGAGCTCTCTCCCACGGTGGCTGACACACATGTCACAGAGCCACAGGCCATGTTCCTGTGGGATGGACTCGGGAAATCGAAGAACCATAGTCTCCTCGACTCAGTGATATTTTCTTTCAGATTTGGAATTGGCAGCCCATCAGGATTTGCCCGCTACTCAGTCCTGGTCTCAGTATTGGACGTCCATTGTCTGTCTTTATTGTCTTGTCTTGTCTGTGTCATGTGTCTTTGCTTTCACTGTCTGTGTATATTTCATTATGGGACAGAGCACTTCAATGCCTCTGTCCCTGACCCTTAATCACTGGACCAAAGTCTGCTTAAGGGCTCAGATTCTTTCTTTTTCATTAAAACACCAGACCTGGCAGATTCTGTGTCTCAGAATAACCCACCTTTGTAGTCGGATGGCCCCTAGAAAGATGTTTCTACTTCGCACTAATTTGAAAAGTCTGAGATATTCTCTTTCAGCCGGGGCCACATAGCCATCCAGATCAATAGCCATATATCTTAACTTGTCAGGACCTCTGCAAATCTCCTCCTCCATGGGTGAAGCCTTTCCTTGTCCCTGCACCCACTCCTACTCCTTCCCCTACGATTCTATCTCTCAAACTCTCTGCTCCTCAACCTCCACCCTCTGTTCTCCCTGAGTCTCAAGACTCTACTCGTCCTTATCCTCTGCCCTTGTCCCCCAACCCCCAAAACCCTGTAAGTAATTCCCCTGCTGCTTACTCAGCCTCTCCACCATTCGAGGAAGCCAGGATGGCCCTGCACCCTCCAGATGACTGTCGAATGGCACACACAGCCCCTCCTTCCCTAGAGGAAGCTGGCCCGGCTAAAAAAACTCAGAGAACTCGCCAACGTTTTCACACCTGCCTACTTGGGATGACTGCCAACAACTCCTAGGGACTCTCTTCACGACAGAGGAATGAGAGGAAAAACCTCCTGGAAGCTAGAAAAAAATATCCTCGGACTTGATGGGCGACCAACACAATTTCCCAACATAATCAAAGCCGGCTTCCCCTTAAACCAACCCAACTGAGACCCCAACACCTTTGAAGATAGGGAGCATATGTCCAATTATTGCCAGGCTCTAATAGCGGGTATCCAAGGGGCCACTAGGTGACCAACTAATTTGGCCATGGTAAGAGAAATTATTAAAAGGCCTGATGAATCTACCTCTATGTTTCTAGAGAGAATTATGGAGGCATATAAGAGATATACTCCTTTCGATCCTCAGGCAGCAGATCAAAAGGCATCTGTCATGATGGCCTTAATTGGGGAAGCTGCCATGGATATTAAAAAAAAAAAAAAGTTAAAAGAGAGATTTAGTCAGAGAAGCCAAAAAAATATACTATAAAAGAGAAACAGGGAAAAAGAAAGGGAGCAAAGGGATGATGAGAGAAGCAAAAGAAAGACTAAGGCATTGACTTAGATCCTGGTCACAACAAGAAAGAGGCCAGAAATTAAGACATAAGGTGACAGGAAGGGATACCTGGGCCCGTGCCAGAGGCCACCCCTGGCCTCAGATCAATGTGCCTACCGTAAAAAAAAAGGACACTGGGCCAAAGAGTGCCCTATAAAGAGACAGACACGCCAGCCAGCCATTCTGACTCTGGAGGATGACTAAGAAAGTTGGGGCTCAGATTCCTTCCCCTAGCTCAGGGTAACTTTTGAAGAGTAGGGGACCCCAGTAAACTTTGAAATGAATACAGGAGCAGTATACTCAGCCCTTAGGGCCCCATTGGGCCGTCTATCAAATAAAAGGTCTGTAGTTCAAAGGGCTAATGGTAGTAAATATCGGGCTTAGACTACTAAGAGGACCATGGACCTGGGGAAAGGAAAAATCCATCACTCCTTCCTAGTAATCCCAGAATGCCCGCACCCATTGATGGGCAGAGATCTGCTCACCAAGCTCTGGGCCAAAATAACTTTTAACCCTGAAAGCCCCCAAAAGAAATTTCTAAATCCTTCAGTAAAAACTCCTATAGTCACGGCTGTAACTATATTAGTAGAAGATAAACATCCACTCTTCACACCCCCCAAGACTGATCAAACAGGCAAGCTACCGCAGAAATGGATAACAGATAACCCAGATGCCTGGGCAAAAACTGCTGTGTTAGGCCTGGCCGTGAAACAACCTCCAATAACATTGGAGTTATAAACCTCAGCCTCCCCAATCAATGTCAAATAATATCTTCTAAGCATAAAAAGCTAAAGATGGGATAAGGCCCTATATTCAGAAATATCTGGCCTTAGGGCTCCTAAGGCCCTGTCAATTGGCCTGGAACACTCCCCTGTTATTAGAAGAAAAAGCCAGGAACCGGGGACTATCAACCTGTTAAAGACCAAAGAGAGATCAACAACAGAGTGCAGGACATTCACCCCACAGTACCTAATCTGTTCCAACTGCTTAGCACTCTGAACCCTGAGCAGAAATGGTATACTGTTCTGGACTTAAAACAAGCTTTCTTTTGCTTGCCTCTGCATAAAGATAGTCAGTTGCTGTTTGCTTTTGGGTGGGTAGACCCAGAAACCGGAAAGTATAGTCAACTAACTTGGACTAGACTCCCAGAGGGGTTCAAAAACTCCCCCACTCTCTTTGATGAAGCCCTCCACAGAGATCTCAACAATTTCAGAACTACACACCCCGAAGTCACCCAGCTTCAATACGTGGATCACCTGCTACTGGCATCCAACACCAAGGAAAACTGAACTGGGACCCAAGCACTATTATCGGAGCTTGCTCAACTCGGGTATAGAGCTTCTGCCAAAATTGCCCAATTTGCCAGCAAGAAGTAATCTTCCATGACTATTTCCTCAGGGGCGGTAAACGATGGCTCACTGAGCCCAGAAAACAAACCGTTGAGCAGATACCAACCCCATCTTACAGCAGACAACTAAGAGAGTTTCTTGGGATTGCTGGGTTTTGCAGGTTATGGATAAATGGGTTCGCGTCCTTAGCTGCTCCTTTATACCCGCTGTTAAAGGGAGATGCCCAATTCCAATGGACCCCTGAGTAACAGGAAGTTTTAGATAACATCTAAGGGCACTGACACTGAACGCCTCAACTTTACTGAGCTCAGCCTGCAATTACAGAAAGCCCTACACTAAGTTAAAAATGTACGTCAACTCACTCACCTTGGTTCAAAGAAACTGCAGGCACTCCTGTAGGATTAAGAACAGAGTTTTCCACTAACCAACACACAGCGAAAGAAAAAAACTGAACCGGTAACAAAAGCCTGTTGGGTCAGTCAATTGTTTAATGCTTACCCTTCCAAGTTTCTTAGAGGAAAGCACCTATGAGGAACCAGACCAGGAAAATTCTGGGAAGTGGACATTACTGAAATTAAGCCAGCAAGGTATGGACTTAAATATCTCCTAGTCTTTGTCGATACATTTTCAGGATGGATTGAAGCCTTACACACACACACACACACACACACACACACACAGGAAAAAAAAAAAAAACAATGGCCCAAATGGTTCTCAAGAAGATCCTGGAAGATATTTTTCCAAGATATGGTCTGTTTAAGGTAATAGGGTCTGATAATGGACTTGTGTTCATGGCCCAGGTAAGTCACGTGTGGATTAATTGTAAGTTACATTATGCTTATATACCCCAGAGCTCAGGAGAGGTAGAAAAAATAAATAGAACCATTAAAGAGACCTTAACAAAATTAAGCTTAGAGACTGGCATAAAAGATTGGACTATGCTCCTGCCTTATGCACTGTTTCATGCGAGAAATACTCCCTCAGTTTCTCTGTGTAACCTCACCCCCTATGAAATTCTCTGTGATGCCCATCATCCAGTAAGGGACCTAATCCCCAACTCTAAGGCCTAACAATCCCTTCCACACCCCTTGCTTGACAGACTTAAAGCCATTGGAAGAACTCAGTGATAACTGTGGAAACAGCTGGCCACTGCCTACCAACCTGGGGACGAGGGGATTCCACATCAATATCAAGTAAGAGACTTCGTCTACATAAGACAACATCAGGTGTCATTCCTAGAACCCCGCTGGAAAGGAACATACCAGGTGCTACTTATAACACCTACAGCGGTAAAAGTAGACAGAATCACTTTTTGGATCCATGCCTCGAATCTAAAGCCTTCGCTGTGTCCAGACTCTGGTTGGAAACTGGAAAAGACTGGTAACCATTTCAAATTTCGTATTCGCTATGTGGACAAGACTGTAGACTCTCAACTTGGCCACCAGTACTCCTAACCCTCATCAGCCTGTTCAGCAGTGAAGGCTGATCTCAAATCCTACTAGACAAGAAGTATGGTATATCTCGCATATAGCCCCCTTAGGGACCTGGTGGCTATCTCTCCACCCAGACATTTTTCAGCTTGGTATACGTCTTTCCTATTGAGATAACCCTGATGAAGAGGATCCCACTAAAGTTTCATTAAATCCCTTCCGTTCCATAGATAATTGAAACAAACATTATGGATGCACAGAAACGCGAGCCAGATTCAGGTTGGCTAGCCTAGATTATGATGTATGCCCGGCGGACTATCAAAGCCACAAACAGCCATGGCTGTGTGGGGGAAAAGCCAACTTCTTGTGTAACTCATGGGGATGTGAGCATACCGGGGCTGCCTGGTGGAACCCAAACTCCTCATCACATTCAGTACACAGCATTGGCCATATTACCAATTAGACAACCAAAAGCTATGGCCCCCAGAGGGTTCTCTAGATCCTCAAATTCTGCGTGACATTTTTAACTTCGGCAAGTGCTCAAAAGGGGAAAATTCCCCTATGTGGAATCCTTTTCCCTCCTTCACTCACATCCTGTACTATGCTTCTCCAATAGTTCCTCACCCTCAGTCTTCTGCTCTAGAGTCTCTGCTGTCACTCCCACCTCAGCAACGTGATTTCTCACCTCCAATTACTAGATCAAAAACCCAAACCTCTGCCAGTTCTCAGACCATTGCCCCCTTGCTGAGGTAGCAGGTACCGAGGTACCCCTCCACTCACTCACTCCTCTCTTTTTCTGTCTGTGCGTGCACTAGGTCCCACCAAGTCCTCTAAGAAGCTAAACCAAAGCTCAAACCAGCTGAGAAGAGCCCTCAGACCCCTATCCAAGATGTAATAAAAATGGCCTTTAAAGTTGCTTTGTCATCACTGAAAACAGGTTTCTAAAAATTTAAAGTCCCTCAGGGGTTTTTGGAATACTCACTCCCATCTTCACCTCTGCTCTACCTGTTCTACTGCTCAAGTTTTGTTCTAGGAAAATCCCAAACCCCTTTTCCATTATTCTTTTACATCTCATCTTCCTCATTCTCAGATCCACGGAGCTGCTCTCAGCCTCGCCTTCCCAGTCTTCCCCCTCTGTACCAGGTCCATAGATATGTCTTAAATAACCTTCTCCAGAAGTCTTCACCGAGGCTTACATTAGGTCTTTCAGCAAAAGAGTCCCTCTGAAAGAGTTCAATGTACATAAACTTCCACTTTTCGTGTTGCCCTGTTCTACTTGGCCACTGGCTGGAAAAATCACCACCCCTAAGCTTGACACCGCCTTACTAGGTTTTCACAAAATATGTGAACAAAGACTCTGGCCTTGAGCTGGGGCTTCACAGAGATGACTACATTTCTAAGATAAAAAAGTTACCAACTGGGCTTCATGGTGACAGCTGGCAGGGAGAAAAAAAAGAGACAAAAAAGCTCTCCCTTTCCAAGGTGTCCTTGAAAAGTTAACTTGCCCAGAACAGAGGAACAAAAACAGAAACAAAAACAGATTTTTGTGAATTTCTACAGACTGTGAACTTCTGATCCACTTCCCTTACATATTGGGTACAAATTCTAAAACTACCAAAACTTGGGGTTCAGGGGATTAATTGATTACAACAGAAGCAATGCCCTCTAAATCCGGATGCAACCAAATAAGGCTGTTTTCCTGTGTTTGGTGCTATCTTAGGTCCCTTTCCTTGTCCATCCCTACAACAGTATAATTCTATACACTTTAACATTATTTATGTTTTCATAAAATGGTCAATATATGTGATTAATTATGTAATGATGCAGATGTTTTCCAGAGTTCTCTATCATGACGTAGGTTCATTTAAAGATCAAATAGGGGGGCATACAACCCGGTTCCAGCGGGAACCTGTATCGCTCACTTTAGCCATCCTATTAGAAATAATAGTTGCTTAAGGGGTGGGCTAGTCCATGAGACACAACAAAGACACAATTAGAAGCAGAAATAGGCCAAACCTTAAAGACATTAAAAACCGACATCACAGCTTTACAGGAATTTTAACCTCTCTCTTTCTGAAGTTGTTTTACAAAGCAGGCGAGTGTTGGACCTCCTCTTCATGAGAGAAAGGTGCCTTTTTGCTTGCATTGAGGGAAGAATGTTGTTTTTGTGCCGACAATACTGGAGTTGTAAAAGAATCTATGAATAAATTAAGAAAACGACTTGAAGAGCGTCAAAGAGAGACAGAGGCCCCAAAAGGGAGGTTTGAGTCTTGGTTCACATAGTGACCTGATTAACTGCGCTTTTATCTGCCATGGCCGGTCCATTAAAATTCCTCATATTATTGCTAACTGTAGGACCCTGTTTGCTCAACCGTGTAGTTTTCTTTCTAAACCAAATCGAACCTGTTATTAATCCTAACCATACACTGTTCTCTCAATCTAATTTTACAGAAGAGCAGGGACAGAATTGGTATTAAAATACAGGAAAATAGAGGATCTTCCACCTGCTGAAAACCTCAAAGGTCCACGTAGAAATGATCCCTGGAGAAGATGTAGGCAAGTATGAAGGACCTGAGAGAGCAAAAGTCTTCCATGGCAAACAACCTGCTCAGGATGAAGGGATGTGTCTGAATCAGCCACTCTCTTCTTAATGTAGAGAAGATGGACCAAAGCAGGCATGTGTTGAGAGCTGCTCCTGCATGCCTATGGTTGACATACCTCTCTGACCTGTGAAAGTGTCACAGGAAGTAGGAGCAGCCTCCCTCTCATGGGAACCTTGGAAGCAACTGTTAGGACAAAGTTGTTGCCAAGGCAGTGACCTCATTCAGTTCCAAAATTAAGTGACTTCACCTAACTTCCTTGGTGATGGAACTCTCTGAACTTGGAATCCAGGAAGCCAGGCACCCAGAGCCAGTCCCAGTCCCAGTCCCAGTGGTCAAACTTATTTTGATTTACCAAGGACAGACTCAGTCTTTCTTGGGACCTACTGATGTAAGGATGGCCAAATGCAAGGAAAGCTATGAAGAGGGGCCTTTCCTGAGAAAGCACGCAGTGGCTCACCGCTGGCTCCTGACGACTTCACAGAGTTGGCCAAAAGACCAGATTTGAGACAGAACAGGCTATTTCCAGGGAACATAATAAGGCCCACCAGACAGAGGACACTCCGGATAGTCACAGACCTACTTGGGGGAAGGAGGTGCCTTTGTGGTGTGGGTGTGGGTTTGTGGTTTTGTCTCATGTTCTGAGAATAGGTATGAAAGGCGGTTTGTTTTGTTTGGAGTGAACTGTTTCTAGTAAGTCGTTTGACAAGGCGAGAATTTCTATGTCTGTGTATCCCACTGTGTCCGTGGTTGTAGACATTAGAAAACAGAATGCATCAATTAATATGTCCTGTCTAGTAGAAAGCTTCACAGCATTCATCCTGCCCTATTTATGAATGGACTGCAGCTTGCCTTATTGATGTGCAACACCTGCTATCTTCCTTAGTTTCTGTTTTATTCCTGAATTCTGGCCACTCTCCAGAATAGGTTCATGGTTTTCTGTTTAAGATATGTACAACCTCGAAGCTCTGTGACATGACCATGTCCTGTATAGCTGAAGGGAATGGTGAGCATCTCAGAAAACTCAGATATCAGTGTGACCAGGAAAGTCTTAGTGGAGAAACCCTGCTTGGGGCCTTTTGTTTACCTACACTTCTGTTGCCCTGAATATCAGGAAGGTCTTTTCCTCAGTCCACCACTTTGTGAAGCCTGAAGAAAACAGTTTTCAAATGGAAATGAATGGGCATTACCTGTGGCTCTTTGCTTAATTGCTTTGGAAAGGATGTGTCTGAATCAGCTTATTTACCCTGTGTGAGGCTGTGGCTTAGATTCTCAGGTCCTGATGGATCTAAAGAAAGATCCCATGTGTACATCCAAAACCAAAATGGCCAAAAGAGCAGTCCTTGTGGATGAAGTCTCTCGCCTTCCTCTGTAACTTTCCTGACCTCCATCAAGTCAGATTAGGGATCCTTTGGGTCAAATGAGTTCTTCAAAGCCTTGCAGAGTCTAGCCCATAGTTGCTTGGGTTTTCTCAAGACTCCAATTCACATAAAGAATCCAAACCCCACAGTCATTTGGCCTCAAATTGAAGAAGCGGAGCAGTATTAACGGGAGGCCTATTTAATCTCTTCTGTTTCACAAGAAGGGTGTCCAGGCCACCCTGAATTTAGGCAAATTAGGTGCAAAAGAGCTTATTTTGGACACGGTCTTGGGCTATGCCCCTCATGGAAAACTCCAGCCATAGTGGAGTTTATTGTGAGTGTCTATATGGAAGAAGATGGGCGCCACGTTGGAGTGTTTTGGTTTAAATTGTGGTCATTTGGGTGGCGGTTGGAAGAGATGACTTGGTCCACATGTTCTTGAACTCTGGTGTGATTCCCTTAGAGTCTGAGTTCTTCAACTGACCTCAGAGAAGTATTGCCATGAATAGTGTTGAGATTTTTGGAAGCCAGGCATGAGCATCGCCCTTGGAAACTGAGTTCTAGGCCCAGGGTGGCTTTCCACAGAGCACTGAGCCTCTCAGCCAGGATACCACAAATTTTATTCTGAAAAACTTGACACCCATAGTTGAGAGTCAAAACTCATATGGACCTCACATTGTAGACCTAAATGGGCATAGCATCATATGATCTTCTGGCCACTCTTTGGGAAGCCTTACCTGTGAGTGTTCTCCAGAGATTTCATTGAAATGAGCTTCCTAAATATTTAATGGTTCCTGAAAAAATTGAAACTCACAGTGCCTCCAACTTCATCCTTAAAAAATGGCTAGATAAATACCATGAAATTTTTGAATTTCCCATCACCAGGTGGCACTGGAAAACCTTTTGATGTCCTGTTGCTGATCATGAATATACCAGACAGTGCCTTGATTGACTGGGTTTCATGTAAATGGTGTAGAACAGAGATGCCAGTAAGTTGGACTTTGTTGAGTAGTAGGTTAGAGCAGTGGTGGGCAGGTATGTGATAAACATCTGTGGTGGGGCCATGTGAATCTTCCATTGGCTTCCAAATGGCTTGTGACTGACATGGTGCAGCCAGCAGAACCTTCCATGTAAAGGCAAGTTGTTATATGGAGAGGTTTCAGGACATTGTTCAGAATCAGGTTGCTATGGTCAAGGGGGCAAGATATGTGGGATAGGATCCTGGTTCTTGTATCCTCCTGCAAAACCTGACCCACCATACATGACAGAACTTCCTCTTGCATTGTGACCCAGTTGAACTCCTTGTATTTTGTGAAGCAAATACCAAACTCTCAGTGCAGCAGGAAGAAACACCACGAAAATGGAAGATGACCATATGCCTTCACAGTGCACACCGGCACACATTTAGCCCCCAGTGGCCACAGTTTATCTAAAAAGAGAATTCAGCACTGCTGCCTCATGTACATTGGGAAATAAGAAACCATGTCCTCCAGGTCTCATAGATGCAGACCAAGCTTTTATGGTCTCCCTAGAAAGGAAGCTAAAGCTCTTGACAACAACATATTTTTCAAGTGCCCAACCTCACAGGCAGTTTCTCAAGAAGTCTCTAGGCCAGCAGACCTCCATGTTTGTGGAGTTTTTACCCTGTCCCATACTTTTGGAAACTACTCTACCACTTCCAAGGTTGTGAGCTCCTGAGCATATTGCATTCCACAAATTTATTCACAGATTTTCTAAATCTTCTCCTCTAATTGTGTCTTACTTGGGGTGAAGGGATTGTCAAGGCATTGTTCTGGTTGAGAGTGGGAATAATTTTGTGTAGCACATATTTACATACACATTGGATTCATTGTTCAATTTTCCATTCGAAATACTGAATCCTTGACACTAACCCATACCCTACTAGACTCTGACTATTAATTCTAATATGATGGAGAAAAATAACCGAAACAGAATAGAAATACTAGCACTTCAGAAGAGGCATGGTGTATAGTTGGTCTTGCCTTTTGTATGATATAGGGTAGGAGTTATAAATCTTGTCAATTTTTTGTTGAAATAGTTCTGCATGTGTTTTTAAAGTTAACACATCTGTGAATTCCTGTCTCCATTTTTCTGTAGCCTATTCAGCACATGTATTTTTATACGCACATATAGAATCCTACCTGGTATCACACGTATATTCTTGAGAGGTGGCTAACTTGGCAGATACAAAGTGTGAGAAGAGATCACTCCTCATTAATACTTTTGGAACTGAAAATTCAGACTATGAGTGAGCTTCTTAGTTCAAGAACATTATACATAAATCGATGTTCAGTAAAATTAATATTTTTGGATCTGTGGATGATATATATTTCACAATGAATTTTAATTGGCATATATATAGCTACTTTTCAATGTCTCTGTGTGTGTTTTGTGTGTGTGTGTGTGTGTGTGTATATATATATATATATATATATATATATATATATATATATATATACTCTCTAGATTTTTCAAAATATAAAATATATGTGTCCTATTATACACTCCCTAAATTCATTCTTGTTCATGTATGTGGTTTTATATTAAACTTTTCATAAGATTATTTTAAAAATATTCATCCACCTGAAATACATATTTGTTTTCTAGTACTAAAGAGTTACTTCAGTGAATGGTGCAAACAAATCCTTTTATTTTTACAGTAGCTGACCCACTTTAACATCAATGCAAGTAGATTCCTATGGGACATGATGTGTATTTTGACGTTCATTTTTATTAAACACTGGTACATTACTATTTCTGCAGTTTTTGTACATCATAGAATATACATTTCATCCACAAGTTCACAAATTTAAAGAAATTTGTAACACATTCAATCACTTCCTGCTTCAGAACATATGTATTCCTCCTTGTTTTTGACTGGTCATTTCATGAGACTTCTTTCCAAACACATTATTTTCGATTTCCATAATCAATTTTGAAGCAAAATTCACACACTCTTTATGATAAACCACAACCGTAATATTACCATTAGATGTATTACTGGTTGGAATGAATGTATATATATCAATGTATAATTCCTGTGTATTTTCAGATATCAATTCAATCCATTATTTAAAGTTGGAACAAGTTATATTATTTATTCGCAGTATGATCTATTCATGCATTATCTCTATATTCATACATACATGGTACACCTATATGTACCTCCAATACTAATTTATACCCCTTCAAAATATTGCTCCAAGAAATGGTGCAAGAAAGACTCATGTCACCTGATCTACATATACGTTTTATCACAGTAATATTCTGGCCACAAAATGCAAAATCACACTTACGATTGTACCAAAGCCTAAATGGAATGTGAGTATGGGTTATGAAAATCACCCATGTCCACGTTGCCTAATGCTCTCAAATGTCAATCCTATTGGTGACTACATATTTGTTACTTCCTAAGATTATATATTCAATCTCAAGCCTGTTGAAAGTGTCTATTGCTATCACTCACTTTATACTTTGCCTGATTTCCTAATGTCGCTATTGATATCTGCTTTCCTACATATTTTCCCCATTTCATCACTGTGACTGACTCTTCACATGTGCTGACATTTACATTTTCTGTCTACCTGAAAACCTATTGCTAAAGAACTATTTGTCCAAATGCTATACTCACACTTTTTTCTAATCCTATCAACTATCTTCCTAATCCTACCGACTCTCCCTCTTTGAATGGTTGTTCTCCTCAACATTCAATCATCCAAGGTATCAGGTCCTATGCCATTGTGTATAGATTTATCTGAGACATCTGTGCAGAACATAATTAAATGCTAAGTATCCCAATCAAGGACCTAATGCCCTTCTGGGCTTCAAATGTTACCGAGATTTCTGTTTTCATTCATATATTTCACCTATATAATCTTATATATATCGCAGGTTCCCAATACCATTATTCATCCAGCAGAATGATCCTAACCCAAATCAAACATGTTATTAACCGTAACCATACACTGTTCCCTCAATCTAACTTTACAGAATAGCAGGGACAGAGTTGGTCTTACAATACAGGAATGTAGGAGATCTTCAACCTGCAGAGAACCTCAAAGGTCCATGCAGAAATGATCCCTAAAGAAGATGTAGGCAGCTATGAAGGACCTGAGAGTGCGAAAGTCATCTTTCATGACAAAAAAAAAAAAACAGGTCAGGATGAAGGGATGTGTCTGAAGCAGTCTCTCTCTTCTTAATGTAGAGAAGATAGACCAAACCAGGCTTGTGTGGAGAGCTGTTCCCGGGTGCCTGTGGTTGATATTCCATTCTAGCTTGTGAAACTGTCATAGGAAGTAGGGGCAGGATCCATCTCAGGGACCCTTGGAAGCAACTGTTAAGACAAAGTGGTTGCCAAGGCAGTGACCTCATTCAGTTCTAGATGAAGTGACCTATGTCACTTTCTTGTTGATAGAACACTCTGAACTTGGGATCCAGGAAGCCAGGCACCCTGAGGCAGTCCCAGTCCAAGTCCCAGTGGTCTCAAATGTTTGGATTTAAGAAGGACAGAGTCAGTCTTTCTTGGCAACTAAATTGAAGATGGACAAATGCCAGGAAAGCTCTGAAGAGGGGCTTTACCTGAGAAAACAGGCAGTGGCTCACCGCTGGCTCCTGATAACATCACAGTTTTGGCCAAGGAGACCAGATCTGACATAGCACAGCCTGTCTCGGGGGAACATAGTATGGCCCACCAGTCAGAGGACGCTCTGGATAGTCACAGACCTATTTGGGGAAAGAAGGTGCCTTTGTGGGTGTGTGTGTGTGTGTGTTTTTGATTTTGTCTCATGTTTTGAGAATATGTAGGAAAGTCGGTTTGTTTGGTTTGGAGTGGACTGTTTCTAGTAAGTCCTTTGAGAAGGTGAGTGTTTCTATGTCTGCATATCCCACTGTGTCCGTGGTTGTAGACAATAGAAAAGAGAATGCATAAATAGATGTGTCCTGTCTAGTAGAAATCTTCGCAGAATTCATCCTGTCCAATTTATGAATGGACTGCAGGTTACCATATGGATGGGCAACACCTACTACCTTTCTACATTCGTGATTTCTTCCTGAATTCCGGCCACTCTCCCATAGGCTCATGGTTTTGTGTTCAAGATATGTATCTCCTCCACAATCTGGGACATGGCCATGTACTGGATAGCTGAAGAGAATGGTGAATATCTCAGAAAACTCAGATATCAGTGTGACCAGGAAAGTCTCAGTGGAGAAAATCTGCTTTGGGATTTTGCTTACCTATTGTTCTGTTGCCCTGAATGTAAGGAAGGTCTTTGCCTAAGGCCCCACATTTCCAATGCCTGAAAAAAACAGTTTTCAAATGGAAATAAATGGGCATCACCTGTGGCTCCTGGCTTAATTGCTTTGCAAAGGGATATGTCTGAATCAGCCTCTCAGTGCAGTTTGAGATTATCGCTTAGATTCTCAGCACCTGATGGACCTAAAGAAAGATCCCATGTGTGCATCCAAATCCAAAATGGCCAAAAGAGAAGTCATTGTGATGAAGTCTCTTGCCTTCCTCTGTAAGGTTCCTGATCTCCATCAAGTGATAACAGGGATCTTTGGGTCAACTGAGTTCTTCAAGCCCTGCAGAGGCTAGCCCATAGGTGCTTGGGTTTTCTTATGACTGCAAATCACATAAAGAAACTATACCCGACAGTCAGTATGCCTCAAATTGGAAAAGCGGAACAGTATTAATGGCATGCCTCTTTGATCAGTCCTGGTTCACAGGAACGTTGTCCAGGAAACACTGACTTTAGACAAATGAAGGGCAAGGGAGCTTATTTTGACATTGTCTTGGGCTGTGTGCCTCATAAAAACTTCCAGTCAAGGTTATGATGAGTGACTATATGGAAGAAAATGAGGGCCATGTGGGAGTGTTTTGGTTTTAATTCTGGTCATTGGTGTGGCGGTTGGAAGAGATGACTGGGTCAACTGGTCTTGAACTCTGGTGTGTTTCCACGTAGAGACTGAGTTTTGAAACTGATCTCAGAGAAGTATTGCCATGAATTGTGTTGGGATTTTAGGAGGCCACGCATGAGAGTCGCCCTTGGAACCTGAGATCTAGGACCAGGGTGGCTTTCCACAAAGAACTGGGAATCTCAGCCTGGATATCACATGATTTTATTCTGAAAGACTTGGCAGCCATAGTTGAGAGTCAAAAGACATAGGACCTCACATTGTAGACCTCAATGGTCCTGGCTTCAAGTGACCTTTGTCCACTCTTTGGAAAGCCTTGCCTGTGAGAGTTCTCTAGAATTTTTTTGAAATGAACTTTCTCAATATTTAATGGTTCCTGAATAATTGAAATCCACAGTGCATCCAACGTCGTCCTTGAAAAATGGCTAGATAAATAACACGAAATTTTTGAAATTTCCATGACCAGGTGGAACTGTAGAAACTTTCGATGTCCTGTTGCTTACCATGAGTGTACCAGACAGTGCCTTGATTGACAGGGTTTCATGAAATTTGTTTAGAACAGAGAAGCCAGTATTTTGGAGCCTGCTGAGTAGTGGGCCTAGAGCAGTGGTGGAGAGGTGTGTGATAAAACATCATGGTGGGGCCATTTGTATCTGCCATTGGCTTCCAAATGGCTTGTAACTGACAGAGTGCAGACATCAGACCCTTATATGTAAAAGCATCTTGTTATATGGCGTAGTTTCAGGGCAATGTTCAGAATCAGGTTGCTATGGACAAGCGGGCAATCTTTGAGAGATAGAAGCCTGGTTGGTGAATTTTCTTGCAGACCCTGACCCACCACACGTGACAGAACTACCTCAAGCACTGTTTCCCAGTTGAACTCCTTGTGTTTCGTGAAGCATGAACCAAAGTCCAAGTGCAGCAGCAAGAAACACCACGAAAAGTGGAGGATGACCAAATGGTTTCACAGTCCACACGGGGAGAAAATAAGCCCCCAGTGCCCACAGTTTACCTACAAATAGAGAATTCAGCACTGCTGCCTCGTGTTCATTGGAAAATGAGAAATGTTGTCCTCCAGGTCTCATAGATGCAGACACAGCTTTGAGGGTCTCACTACAAAGGAAGCTTAACTCCTGACAACAACCTATATTTCAGTGCCCAATTTCACTGGCAGTTTCTCAAGAAGTTTTAGGCAAGCAGAGCTTCATGTTTGTGGAGTGTGTACCCTGTCCTTACTTTTGGAAACTCCTATTCCACCTCCAAGTTTGTGCACTCCTGAGCATTTTCTATTCCAGAAATGTAATCACAGATTTTGTAACTCTTCTACTCTAATTGTGTCTCCCTTGGGGCGAAATTAATGACAAGGCATTGTTCTGGATGAGAGTCAGAAGATTAATTTTTCTATTTTCCATTTGAAATTCTGAATCCCTGACACTAACCCATATTCTACTAGACTCTGACTACTAATCCAAATATGATGGAAGAAAATAACCCAAACAGTACATAAATACTTGCAGTTCAGAGTTGGACTTGCCTTTTGCATGATAAAGGGTAGGTGTTATAAATCTATTCAATATTTAATTGAAATAGTTCTCCATGTGTTTTTAAAGTTAACAAATATGTGAATTACTGTCTCCCATTCTCTGGAGCTTATTCAGCACATGTATTTTTATATGCACAAATAGAATCCTACAAGGTATCACACGTACATCCTTGTGAGGTATATGACTTAGCAGATACAAAGTGTGAGAAGTGATCACTCCTCCTAAACGCTGTTGGAACTGAAAATTCAACCTATGGGTGAGCTTCCCAGTGGAACAACACTATACATAAACCCATGTTCACTAAAATGAATGTTTTTGCATCTTTATGATATATATTTCATGATGGATTTCGATTGGCATATATATTGCTACTTTTTAATGTCTGTGTTAGTGTGTGTGTGTGTGTGTGTGTGTATATATGTATATATATATATATATATATATATATATATATATATATATATACATACATATATATATATATATATGGAGAGTATATATATATATATATATATATATACTCTCCATATTTTTAAAAATATGAAATATGTGTGTCTTATATACACTCCCTAAATTCATTCATGTTCATGTATGTGGATTAATAATCAACTTTTCACAAGATTATTCTTAGAAATATTCATCCACCCGAAATACATATTTGTTTCCTAGTACTGAAAACTAACTTCAGTAAAAGGTGCATACAAATCCTAATATGTCTACTTTAACTGACCCAGTTTAACATCAATGCATGTAGGTTCCTATGGGACATGATGTGTATTTTGACATTAATTTTTATTCCACACTGGTACATTACTATTTCTTCAGTTTATGCAAATCTCAGTATATATATTTTATTCACTAGTTAGCAAAATTATAGGCATTTGTTTCACTTTCAATCACTTCCTGCTCCAGAACACATGTATTCCTCTATGTTTCTTGACTGGTCTATTCATGAGACTTTTTTCCAAATATATTATTTTCGATTTCCATAATCAATTTTGAACCAAAACTCACACACCCTTCATGATAAACCATAATCCTAAGATTATCGTTAGATATATAACTGGTTGGAATGAATGATTGCATATCAATATAAAATTTCTTATAAATTTTCAGATATTTATTCAATCCATTATTTAAAGTGGATCCAGTTATATTATTTATTCACAGTATGGTCTATTCATGCATTATGTCTATATTCATTGAAACAGGGTACACCTATTTGTACCCCCATACTAATTTGTAAGTCTTCAAAATATTGCTCGCAGAATTGGTGGAAGAAATACTCTTTTCACCTGATCTACATACACATTTTATTACAGAAATATTCTGGACACAAAAAGCAAAGGTCACACTTACAATTGTACCAAAGCGTAAATGGAAAGTGAGCATGGATTACTAAAAACATCCATGTCCAGGTTGCCTAATGCTCTCAAATATCAATTCTATTTTTGACTACATATTTGTTTCTTCTTAAGATTATATATTCAACTTCAAACCTGTTGACAATGTCTAACCCTATCACACAATTTGTACTTTGCTTGATTTCCTAATGTCTCTATTGATATCTGCTTTCGTATATTTTTCCCCAGTTCATCATTGTGACTGACTCTTCACATGTGCTTACATTTACATACACTCTCTACCCGAAATCTTATTGCGAAAGAACTTTTGGTCCAAATCCTATACTCACTCTTCTTTCTAAACCTACCAACTACCTTCCTAATCCTACCGACTATCAGTTTTTGACTGGATGTTCTCTTCAACATTCAATATCCAAGGTACAAGGTACGATGCCAGTGTATATTGATTTATCTGAGACATCTGTGCTGCACATTACTCAAAGCTAAGTATCCCACTCAAGTCCCCAATGCCCTTCTGGGCTTCAAATCTTACCTAGATTTCTGCTTTCATACTTATGTTTCACATATATACTCTTGTAAATATCGCATTTTGCCAATACCATTATTCATCCCGCAGAATGATTTGTAACCCAAATTGAACATGTTATTAACCCTAACCATACACTGTTCCCTCAGTATAACTTACTTAAGAGCAGGGACAGTGTGGGTCTTACAATATAGGAATGTAGATGATCTTCCACCTGCTGAGAACATCAAAGATCCATGGAGAAATGATCCTTGCAGAAGATATAGGCAGCTATGTAGGACCTGAGAGAGCAATAGTCATCTTCCATGGCAAACAACCTGGTCAGGATTAATTGATAGTCTGAATCAGCCTCTCTCTTCTTAATGAAGAGAAGATGGACTGAACCAGGCCTCTGTGGAGAGCTGTTCCCTGGTGCCTATGGTTGATATACCATTCTAACTTCTGAATGTGTCACAGGATGTTGGGGCAGCCTCCATCTCATGGGAACCCTGGATGCAACTGTTAGCACAAAGTGGTTACCAAGGTAGTGACCATATTCAGTTCCTGAAAGAAGTGACCTCACTTCACTTCCTTGGTGATGGAATTCTCTGAACCTGGGATCCAGGAAGGAAGGCACCCAGAGCCAGTCCCACTCCCAGTTCCAGTGGGCTAACTTGTTTGCTTTTCCCAAAGACATAGTCAGTCTTTCTTGGTACCTACTGATGTGAGGATGGAAAAATGCCAGCAGAGCTCTGATGAGGGGCCTTTCCTGAGAAAGCAGGTAGTGGCTCACCTTTGGCTCCTGACAACTTCACAGAGTTGGACAAGGAGACCAGATCTGAAACAGGACAGGCCATTTTGTGGGAACATAATATGGCCCACCAGTCAGAAGACACTCCAGATAGTCACAGACCTATTTGGGGGAAGTAAGTGCCTTTGCCGTTGTAGGTGTGAGTTTGTGGTTTTTTCTCATGTTCTGAGAATAGGTAGGAAAAGTGGTTTGTTTGGTTTGGAGTGGACTGTTTCTAGTAAGTCGTTTGACATGGTGAGTGTTTCTAGGTCTGTGTATCCCACTGTATCCGTGGTTGTAGACATTAGAAAACAGAATGCATCAATGGATGTGTTGTCTCTAGTTGAAAGCTTCCCCGCATTCATACTGCCCAATTAATGAATGGACTGCAGCTTGCCTTATGGATGGGCAACATCTACTATCTTCTAAAGTTCCTGTTTTCTTCGTGAATTCTGGCCACTCTCCAGAATAGGCTCATGGTTTTGTTTCCCAAATATGTAACACCACAAGATTCTGTGACATGGCCATGTGCTGGATTGCTGAAGGGAATGGGAGCATCTAAGAAAACTCAGATTTCAGTGTGACCAGTAAAGTCTCAGTGGAGAAACCCTTCTTTGGGCCATTTGCTTACTTCTATTTCTATTACCCTGAATGTCAGGAAGGTCTTTGCCTCAGGCCACCCCTTTGTGTAGCCTGAAGAAAACTGTTTTCATATGGAAATGTATGGACATCACCTGTGGCTCTTTGCTTATTTGATTTGGAATGAGATGTGTCTGAATCAGCCTCTTGTCCTTGTATGAGGTTGTGGCTTTGATTCTCAGCACCTGATGGATCTAAAGAAAGATCCCATGTGCTTCCAAAACTAAAATGGCCAAAAGAGCAGTCATTGTTGATGAATATTTTTGCCTTCTTGTTTTAGGTTCCTGACCTCCATAAAGTGAGAATAGGGATCCTTTGGGGCAAATGAGTTCTTGAAATCCCTGCAGAGGCTAGCCCATATTTGCTTGGGTTTTCTCATGACTCCAAATCACATAAAGAATCTATACCCTACAGCCAGTAGGCCTCAAATTGGAGAAGTAGAACACTTTAACAGCAGGAATATTTGATCATTCCTGGTTCACAGGAAGAGTGTCCAGGCCATCATGATTTTAGGCAAATGAGGGGCAAGTGAGCTTATTTGGGCTCATAGAAACCTCCAGCTGGAGGTTATGATGAGTGTCTACATGGAAGAAGATGATGGCCCTGTGGGAGCGTTTTGATTTTAATTGTGGTCATTTTTTGGCGGATGGAAGGGATGACTGGGTCCACCTGGGCTTGAACTCTGGTGTGATTCCCCTTAGAGACTGAGTTCTGAAACTGACCTCAGAGAAGTATTGCCATGAATTGTGTTGGGATTTTAGGAGGCCACGCATGAGACTCACTCTTGGAAACTGAGATCTAGGCCCAGGGTGGTTTCCACAGAGGCCTGAGAATCTCAGCCAGGATATCACATGATTTTATTCTGAAAGACTTAGCACCCATATTTGAGAGTCAAAACACACATGGACCTCACATTGTAGATGTCAGTTGGCCTGGCTTTAGGAGACCTTTTGGCAACTGTTTGAGAAGCATTGACTGTGAGAGTTCTCCAGAGCGTTCATTGTAATGAACTTTCTCAACACTTAATGGTTCCTGAATGAATTGAAACCCACAGTGCCTCTAACTTCATCCTTGAAAAATTTCAAGATAAATACCATGAAATTTTTGAAATTCCCATGACCAGGTGGCACTGCAGAAACTTTTGATGTCCTGTTGCTGATCATGTGTATACCAGACAGTGCCTTGTTTTTGACTGGGTTTCATTAAAATGGTGTAGAACAAGAGAAGCCAGTAATTTGGAGCCTGCTGAGTAGGGGGGCTAGAGCAGTGGTGGGCAGGTGTGTGATAAAACATCATGTTGGGGCCATGTGAATCTGCCATTGGCTTCCAAATTTTTTGTGACTGATATAGTGCAGACATCAGACCCTTATATGTAAAGGCATCTTGTTAAAGGGAGAGTTTTCAGGGCAATATTCAGAATCAGGTTGCTATGGTTATTGGGGCAAGCTATGTGGGATACAAGCCTGGTTGGTGCATTCTCCTGCAGACCCTGACCCACCACACGTGACAGAACTCCCTCCAGCACTGTATCTCAGATGAACTTTTTATGTTTTGTGAAGCAAATACCAAATTCCCAGTGCAGCAGCAAGAAATACCACGAAAAGTGGAGGATGACCAAATGTCTTCACAGTCCCCACTGGGAGACACTTAGCTTCCAATGGACACAGTTTAGCTACAAAGAGAGAATTGAGCACTGCTGCCTCATGTTCATTGAAATATAAGAAACCATGTCTTTCGGTTACATAGATGCAGACCCAGCTATGATGGTCTCACTACAAAGGAAGCTAAAGCTCATGACAACAACATATATTTCAAGTGCCCAACCTCAGAAGCCGTTTCCCAAGAATTCTTAGGCCAGCAGAGCTCCTTTTTGTGGAGTGTTTACCCTGTCCTTTACTTTTGGAAACTCCTCTACCACCTCCAAGGTTGTGAACTCCCGAGCATATTCCATTCCATATATGTATTCATAGATTTTCACACTTTTCTACTCTAATTGTGTTTTACTTGGGGCGTAGGTAATGTCAAGGCATTGTTCTGGATGTGAGTGGGAAGATTTTTGTGTAGCACATATTTACATACACATTGGATTCATTTTTCAATTTTCCATTTGAAATACTGAATCCCTGACACTAACCCATACCCTACTAGTCTCTGACTAATAATCCTAATATGATGGTGAAAAATAAGCCAAAAAGAGAAGAAACACAAGCAGTTCAGAGGACGCATTGTGTATTGTTTTAATTGCCTTTTGCATTATATAATGTAGGAGTTATAAGTCTAGTCAATTTTTTTGTTGAAATAGTTCTAAATGTGTTTTTAAAATTAGCAAATATGTGAATCCCTGTCTCCCTTTCTCTGTAGCCTATTCAGTACATGTATTTTTATATGCACATATAGAATTCTACCTGATATCACTCGTATACACTTGTGAGGTGGCTGAATTGGCAGATGCAAATTGAGAGAAGAGTTCACTCCTCCTAAACGCTGTTGGAACTGAAAATTCAACCTATGGGTGAGCTTCCTAGTTGAAAAACATTATACATGAATCCATGTTCAGTAAAATGAACATTTTTCGATCTGTGGATTATATACTTTTCATGATGAATTTCTATTGGCATATATGTTGCTACTTTTTTTTTTCTTTTATTGGTTGCTCAAAACATTACAAAGCTCTTGAATATCATATTTCATACATTAGATTCAAGTGGGTTATGAACTCCCATTTTTACTCCAAATACAGATTGCAGAATCACATTAGTTACACATCCATATTTTTACATAATGCCCTATTAGTTACTGTTGTATTCTGCTACCTTTCCTATACTCTACTATCCCCACTCCCCTCTCTTCCCATCTTCTCTCTCTACCATACCTACTGTAATTCATTTCTCTCCTTGTTTATTTTCCCACAACCTCTTATATGTAATTTTGTGTAACAATAAGTGTCTCTCTCCATTACCATGCAATTTCCCTCTTCTCTCCCTTTCCCTCCCACATCATGTTTCTGCTTAATGTTAATCTTTTCTTCATGCTCTTCCTCCCTGCTCTGTTCTTAGTTGCTCTCATTATATCAAAGAAGACATTTGGTAATTGTTTTTTAGGGATTGGCTAGATTCACTAAGCATAATCTGCTCAGTGCCATGCATTTCCCTGCAAATTCCATGATTTTGTCATTTTTTAGTGCTGCGTAATTCTCGATAGTATATAAAAGTCACATTTTTTTATCCATTCATCTATTGAAGGGCATCTGGGTTGGTTCCACAGTGTAGCAATTGTGAATTGTGCTGCTATGAAAATCCATGTGGCAGTATCCCTGTAGTACGCTCTTTTAAGGTCTTCAGGGAATAGTCCGAGAAGGGCAATAGCTTGGTCAAATAGTGCTTCCATTCCCAGCTTTCCCAGGAATCTCCATACTGCTTTCCAAATTGGCCACACCAGTTTCAGTCCCACCAGCAATGTACAAGAGTACCCTTTTCCCCACATCCTCGCCAGCACTTGTTGTTGTTTGACTTCATAATGGCTGCCAATCTCACTGGATTGAGATGGTATTTTAGGGTGGTTTTTATTTGCATTTCTCTTACTGCTAGAAATGGAGAGCATTTTTTTCATGTGCTTGTTAATTGATTCTATGTCCTCCTCTGAGAAGTTTCTGTTCAGGTCCTTGGCCCATTGGGTTATTGGTTATCTTATTGTCTAATTTTCTAAGTTCTTTGTATACTTTGTATACTCTGGATATTAGGGCTCCATGTGAAGAGTGAGGACTAAAAATTTGTTCCCATGATGTAAGCTCCATATTTACCTCTCTTATTGTTTCTCTTTCTGAGAAAAAATAATTCAGTTTAAGTAAGTCCCATTTGTTGATTCTTATTATTAACTCTTGTTCTATGGGTGTCCTATTAAGGAATTTGGAGCCTGACCACACAATATGTAGATCGGAACCAACTTTTTATTCTATCAGACGCAGAGACTCTGATTTGAATCTAGCTCCTTGATCCACATTGAGTTAACTTTGGTGCATGGCGAGAGGAGGGGATTCAGTTTCATTTTGTTGCATATGGATTTCCAGTTTACCCAACACCATTTGATGAAGATGCTATCCTTCCTCCATTGCAGGCCATTAGCTCCTTTATCAAATATAAAATAGTTGTAGCTTTTTGGATTAGTTTCTGTGTCCTCCATTCTGTACCATTGGTCCACCCGCCTGTTTTGGTACCAGTACCATGCTGTTTTTATTATGATTGCTCTGTAATATAGTTTGAAATCTGGTATCGCTATACTGCCTGATTCACACTTCCTGCTTAGAATTGCTTTTGCTATTCTGGGTCTTTTATTTTTCCATTTGAATTTTATGATTGCTTTATCTATTTCTACAAAAAGTTTCTATGGGATTTTGATTGGCATTGCATTAAACCTATAGAGAACTTTTGGTAATATCACCATTTTGATGATGTTAGTTCTGCCTATCCATGAACACGGTATATTTTTCCATCTTCTAAGATCTTATTCTATTTCTCTTTTTAGGGTTCTGTAGTTTGCATTATATAAATCTTTCACCTCTTTTGTTAGGTTTATTCCCAAGTATTTAATTATTTGAGGAAATTGGGAATGCAGTGTTTTGACTCATTTTTGTTTCAGAAGTTTTGTCGCTGATATACAGAAATGCCTTTGATTTATTCATGTTGATTTTGTATCCTGCCACATTGCTGCATTCATTTATGAGTTCTAGTAGTTTTTTCTGTAGACCCTTTTGGGTCTTCTATGTATAGAATCATGTCATGTACAAATAGTGATAATTTAAGTTCTCCTTTTCCTATTTTTATGCCTTTAATGTCTTTCATCTCTCTAATTGCTCTGGCCAGTTTTTCGAGAACTATATTGAATAGAAGTGGTGATAGAGGACATCCCTGTCTTGTTCCAGATTTTAGAGGGAATGCCTTCAATTTTTCTCCATTCAGAATGATGCTAGCCTGAGGACTAACATAGATAGCTTTTACAATGTCGAGGTAAGTTCCTGTTATCCCTAGTTTTTAAAATGTTTTGAACATAAAGAAATGCTCTACTTTGTTGAATGGTTTTTCTGCGTCTATCGAGATGATCATATGGTTCTTATCTTTAAGTCTATTGATGTTGTGAATAACATTTATTGATTTCCATATATTGAACCCTCCTTGCATCCCAGGGATGAATCCAAGTTGATCATGGTGCACGATTTTTTTGATGTGCCTTTCTATCCAATTCGCCAGAATTTTAATGAGGATTTTTGCATCTAGGTTCATCAGAGATATTGGTCTGTAGTTTTCTTTCTTTGAGGTGTCTTTGTCTGGTTTCAGAATCAGGGTGATGTTGGCCTCATAGAATGAATTTGGCAGAGCTCCCAGTTTTTCTATTTCCTGAATAACTTGAGAAGTATTGGTATTAATTCTTCTTTAAAGGTTTTGTAAAACTCTGCTGTATACCCATCCGGTCCTGGGCTTTTCTTGGTTGGTAGTCTTTTGATTGCTTCTTCTACTTCATCCATTGATATTGGTCTGTTTAAATTGTGTGTTTCCTCCTGACTCAGTCTGGGCAAATCATATGACTTAAGAAATTTATTGATGTCTTCACTATTTTCTATTTTATTGGAATACAGGTTTTCAAAATAATTTCTAATTTTCTTCTGTATTTATGTAGCATCTGTTGTAATATTGCCTTTTTCATCCCGTATGTTAGTAATTTGATTTCTCTCTCTTCTTCTCTTCGTTAGCATGGCTAAGGGTCTGTCTATCTTATTTATCTTTTTGAAGAACCCCTTTTAGTTTTGTTAATTTTTTCAATAGTTTCTTTTGTTTCAATTTCGCTATGATTTTAATTATTTCTTGCCTTCTGCTACATTTGCTGTTGTTTTGCTCTTCCTTTTCTAAGGCTTTGAGATGAAGTGTGAGCTCATTTATTTGTTTTTCTTTTCTATTTTGAGGAATGACCTCTAGGCGATGAATTTACCCCTTAAAACTTCTTTTCATTGTACCCCATAGAATCTGATATGTTGTGTCTGTATTTTCATTTATCTCTAAGAATTTTTTGATTTCCTCCTTTATGTCTTCTGTAACCCATTGATCATTCAGTAACATATTCTTCATTTTGGATGTGATGTATGATTTTTTCTTCCTTCTTTTATCATTGGTTTCCAGTTTCATTCCATTATGATCACAAAAAATTCATGGTATTATCTCCACCCCTTTATATTTACTGAGGGTTGCCCTATGGCATAACATATCGTCTATTTTTGAGAAGGATCCATGTGCTGCTGAGAAAAAAGTATATCCACTTGATGATGGTTGATATATTCTATATATGTCAGTTAAGTCTAGGGTATTGATTGCGAGATTGAGTTCTATAGTTTCTTTTTTCAACTTTTGTTTGGAGGATCTGTCCAATGGTGAGAGAGGTGAGTTGAAGTCACCCATAATTATTGTATTGTGGTCTATTTGATTCTTTAACTTGAGGAGAATTTGTTTTATGAACATCGCAGCACCATTATTTGCTGCGTGAATATTGATAATTGTTATGTCTTGTCGGTGAATGGTTCATTTTAGCAGTATATAATGTCCTTCTTTATCCCTTTTGATTAAATTAGTCTTGAGGTTGATTTTATTCGATAGGAGGATGGCCACCCCTGCTTGCTTACGAGGACCGTGTGCATGGTATAAATTTTCCCAATCTTTCACCTTCAGCCTGTGTATGTCTTTTCCATTCAGATGTGTCCCCTGGAGGCAATATATTGTTGGATTTTTTTTTTATTTCAAGTTACAAGCCTATGTCATTTTATTCGAGAGTTTAAGCCATTTACTTTTAGAGTTACTAATGATATATGGTTTGTACTGCCACCCATGTTTGCTTATATCTTTTTTTTAAATTAGTTTGTTTCTCCATGATTAGCTTTTCCCCCGCCCTCTGTCATTACTGAGGCACTTCTCACTCATGGTTTTCGTTGTTGATTTTCATTTCTTCCTCGTGTAGTGTTTTGCTCAAGATGCTTTGCAATGCTGGTTATCTGGCTGCAAATTCTTTTAGGTTTTGTTTATCATGAAATATTTTTATCTCGTTGTCTTACCTTAAGCTTAATTTTGCTGGATACATAATTCTTGGTTGGCATCCATTGTCTTTCAGTGTTTGAAGTACGTTGTTCCAGGATCTTCTCACTTCCAGCATCTATGATGAAAAATCCATTGTTAACCTTTTTGGTTTACCCCTGATTGTAATGATTCTAATCTGCCTCCTTTCTCTGGTAGCTTTTAATATTTTCTCTTTGTTCTGTATATTGGATATCTTCATAACAATGTTTCTTGGCATTGGTCTACTGTGATTTTGTGTGCTCGATGTCCTGTAAGCATCTACAATTTGTTTATCCCTTTCCATTTTTATTTCTGGAAAGTTTTCTGTAATTATTTCATTCAGCAGATTTCTCATTCCCTTGGTTTGAATCTCTGTACCTTCCTCTATCCATATGACTCATTAGTTTTTTTTTTTTTTATGTTATTCCATATCTCTTGAATGTTTTCTCATAATTTTTTACAGCATTTCTTTGTTGGCTAGACTTTTTTCAAGATGATATATTTTGTCTTCATTCTGTCTTCTACTTGCTCTACACTGTTAGTGATACTCTCAATTGAATTTTTAATTTGGTTTATCATTTCCTTGATTTCTAGAATTATTGTTTGATTTTTCTAATAATCTCTATCTCCTGATAAAGATGCTTAATTTCTTATTTTATCTGTTTATGTAATTTATTTTCAATGCGTTCTATCACTGTTTGTTTTTGCTGTCTCGTATCCTCTTTAAGGTTCCATTCCATCTGTCTAAGGTATTCCTTGAGTTCTTTATATGACCATTTTTCTGATGACTCTAGGTGCTCTTGAATATTTAGGCTGTCCTTCATTGTTCGTACTCCTTTTCTTCCTTGCTTTTTTATGCTTCTCATGTTACTTCTCGTTCTGTTTGACTACTGAGTTACTGCTTACTCTTATAAATTTATTTGATGCTTGAGAGGAAAGATATTAGAAGGGAAGGGAGAAGTCACTAAAGAGAATGAGAGTAGGCAGGTAGAATTCAAGTAAGGGGGAATAAAAAAATTGAAATGAAATGAAAAGACAAAAAAAATAGAAAATAAAGAAAGAAAATTTTAAGTAATAATGATGATTAAAAAATTGAAAATTAAAATTTAAAATAATAATATTAATAATAATAATAATAAAATAAAAGAAATTAAAAAAATAAAAACATTTAAAAAAGTTAATGAACAACAACAACAAAAATGAAAATGAAAGAAAAAGAAAAAAATACAAATAAAAAAATAGTAATAATACATGCAGTCCTAGAGTTCAATTAACTTCTCTTCCAGTAGGTGGAGCTGTGCGCACTGGGCCAAGCTTCTCTTCTCAATAAGTGGGAACCAATCACTGTGCAGCAGCTCTTCCTCCCAGACTGGGCGGGTCTCCAACCCTGAGTGCCTAGGGCCTTCTCTTGTGCTTCCTCAAGCCAGGCCCCACTCACCTGTGACGCTCACCACAATACTGGTTACAAGCCAGGCCTCTGCTCCTGGTAGCCCTGTTTCCATGAACGGCTGGGCACACTCTCCTTAATTGCCTCCCTCAGACCCTAAGTTTGTAGAGCTTGGGGCTGAGAAACCCCAGCGAATTTGCTTGCCCTTCGGGAGCCATGGCCCCGGTAGGTGGTGTAAGAGACCTCAATTGTCAGCACTGGTGGGAGCGGTAGCCGGCAATTACACGCCTCGAGTCCCGAGCCAATCCTGATTCCCTAGGTCTGGGTATTGCGCTCCTTTGAGAGCTGGGAGGGGCCATTACGGCAGAGGTGGGAAGGGCCCTTGAGGTTTCCCTGCGGTGTTGAGAGAGATGGCAATGGGATAACATACTTGTCGCACTGGTTTCAATGAAGTTATCTCCTCCGACTGTGACGTCAGTTCGCTGCCATGGTGGTATACCATTAAAATGGTGACCGTTCGTTCCCTTTGCTGGGTGACCAATGCAACAGCTGGGTCCTGACTATCTCTCCCAAGCCCCATTTCAATCCTGTGGCCACTGCCTATGAAGGCTCAGTTGGCTTTTAACTCTGTCAATTCCGAAAGCCCGACCAATTATTTCAGCGGGAATGTTAGTGCTGAGTCACAAAAACCAGATGAATCTAAGCTTGAATGCAGCCAATCCGGGCTTTGTGTGTGTTCTGAGGGGCCCAGACTGTTCGCCCCAGATTCACAACAGGTCAATATTGCCTAGTGATTCTGAGCAAACAGCATTTAGACAGTTTACGACTCCCTATGCCCGCACAGCTGAAGAGATCAGAGACTTGAATTCTCCATGCCTGCCTTCATAATGGATCTCCTGTATTGCTACTTTTTAATATCTGTGCATTTGCGTGTGTGTGTGTATATATATATATATATATATATATATATATATATATATATATATATTCTTTAGATTTTTCAAAATATGAAATATATGTGTCTTATTATGCACGCCCCTAAATACATTCATATTCATATCTGTGGATTTATAATCAACTTTCAACAAGATTATTTTCAGAAATAATCATCCACCTGAAATACATATTGTTTCCTAGTACTGAAAACTAAATTCAGTGAATGGTGCATACAAACCCTAATATTTCTACAGTTACTTAGCCAGTTTAAAATGAATGCAAGTAGATTCCTAGGGGACATGATGTGTATTTTGACTTTCATTTTTATTCAACACTTGTACGTTACTATGTCTTCAGTTCATGCACATGATGGGATATATATTTCAGTCACAAATTAGAAAATTTATAGGCATTTGTTTCACCATCAATCATTTCCTGATTCAGAACACATGTATTCCTCCATGTTTCTTGACTGGTCTTTTCATGAGACTTCTTTCCAAACATATTATTTTTGTTTAACATCATCACGTGTAAAGCAAAACTCAAACACCATTCATCATAAACCATAATCCTAATATTACCATTAGAAATATAACTGGTTGGAATGAATGATTGTATATCAATATAAGATTTCTTATATATTTTCACATATCAATTCAATCCATTATTTAAAGTGGAATCAGTTACGTTATTTATTCATAGTATGGTCTATTCATGCATTATCTCTATATTAATAGACACAGGGTACACCTCTTTGTACCCCTAATACTAATGTATACGTCTTCAAAATATTGCTCCCAGAAATGGTGAAAGAAATACTCATGCCACCTGATCTACATATACATTTTATCACAGTAATATTCTGAACAAAAAAAAAAAACCATAAAAATGTCACACTTATGATTGTACCAAAGCCTAAAAGGAAAGTGAACGTGGATAACTAATAACATCCATGTCCAGGTTGCCTAATGCTCTCAAATGTCATTCCCATTTGTGACGAGATATTTGTTTTTTCCTATGATTATGTATTCAAACTCAACCCTGTTGAAAATGTCTAATCCTATCACTCACTTTATACTTTGCCTGATTTTGTAATGTCTCTATTGACACCTGCTTTCCTACATATTTTCCCCAGTTCATCATTGTGACTGACTCTTCACATGTGCTGACATTTCCATTCACTCTCTAAACGAAACCCTATTGCTAAAGAAGCTTTTTATTCCAAATCATATACTCACTCTTCTTCCTAAACCTACTGACTATCTTCCTAATCCTACTGACTATCCCTTTTTGACTGGATGTTCTCTTCTACATTCAATCATCCAAGGTACAAGGTCCTATGTCACTGTATTTCGATTTAACTGAGACAACTGTACAGAACATAATTCAACACTAAGTATCCAAATAAAGGGCCCAATGCCCTTCTGGGCTTCAAATCTTTCTTAGATTCCCGTTTTCATACATATATTTTACGTATATATTCTTATAAATATCGCAGGTTCCCAATCTCATTATTCTTCCTGCAGAATGATTCCTAACCCAAATCGAACATATTATTAACCGTAACCATACACTCACTTTGCAGGAGAGCAATAACAGTGTGGGTATTAAACTACAGGAATCTAGGGGATCTTCACCTGCTGAGAAACTCAAATGTTCATGCAGAAATGATCCCTGGTGAATATGAAGGCAGCTATGAAGTACCTCAGAAAGCAAAAGTCATCTTCCATGGCAATCATCCTGGTCAGGATGGAGGGTTGTGTCTGAATCAGTCTCTCTCTTCTTAATGTATAGAACATGGACCAAACCAGTCCTGTGTGGAAGCTGTTCCCGGGTGCTTATGGTTGATATAACATTCTAACTAGAGAAAGTGTCCCATGAAAATCAGGACAGCCTCCACCTCATGATACTTTTGGAAGCAACTGTTAGGACAAAGTGGTTGCCAAGGCAGTGACATCATTCATATCCTGAAGGAAGTGATCTCACCTCACTTCCTTGATGATGGAACTCTCTGAACTTGAAATCCAGGAAGCCAGGCACCAAGAGACAGTCCCTGTCCTAGTCCCAGTGGTCTGACATGTTTGGATTTACCAAGGACAGAGTCAGTCTTTCTTGGTACCTACAGATGTGAGGATGGCCAAATGCCAGGAAACCTCTGAAGAGGGGCTTTTCCTGAGAAAGCAGGTAGTGTCTCACCGCTGGCTCTTGAGAACTTCACAGAGTTGGCCAAGCAGACATGATCTGAGACAGGAGAGGTCATTTTGGAAGAACATAGAATGGCCCACCAGTCAGACGACACTCCAGGGAGTCACAGACCTACTAGGGGGAAGGAGGTGCCTTTTTGGGTGTGGGTGTGAGTTTGTGGTTTTGTCTCATGTTCTGAGAATAGGTAGGAAAGGCGGTTTGTTTGGTATGGAGTGGAATATTTCTATTAAGTCCTTTGACAAGGCGAGTGTTTCTATGTGTGTGTATCCCACTGAGTCCATTGTTGTAGACATTAGAAAAGACAATGCATCAATGGATGTGTCCTGTCTAGTAGAAAGCTTCCCAGCATTCATCCTGCCCAATTCATGAGTGGACGCTGGCTTGCCTTATGGATGGGCAACACCTACAAGCTTCCTAATTTCCTGTTTTCTTTCTCAATTCTGGCCACTCTCCAGAATAGTATCGTGGTTTTGTGTCCAAGATTTGTACCTCCAAGATCTGTGACATGGCTATGTACTGGATAGCTGAAAGAAATGGCTAGCATCTCAGAAATCTCAAATATCTGTTGACCAGGAAAGTCTCAGTGGAGAAACCCCTCTTTGTTCCTTTTGCTTACCTATTGTTCTGTTGAATGTCAGGAAGTTTTTTGCCTCAAGCCACCACTTTGTGAACCCTGAAGAAAACAGTTTTCAAAGGGAAATGAATGGGAATCACCTGTGACTCTTTGCTTAATTGCTTAGGATTGGGATATGTCTGAATCAGCCTGTTGGCCCTGTGTGAGGCTGTGGCTTAGATTCTCAGCACCTGATGGATCTAAAGATAGATCCCATGCATGCATCCAAAACCAAAATGTCAAAAAGATCAGATATTGTTGATGAACTCTCTTGCCTTCCTCTGGTAGGTTCCTGATATCCATCAAGTGAGAATAGGGATCCTTTGGGTCAAATGAGTTCTTCAAAGCCCTGCAGAGGCTAGGCCATAGGTGTTTGATTTTCATGACTCCAATTCACTTAAAGAATCTAAACCCCAAAGCTAGAAGGCCTCAAGTTGGAGAAGCCAAGCAATATTAAAGGCAGGCCTATTTGATCACTACTGGTTCACAGGAAGAGAGTCCAGGCCACCCTGACTTTAGGCAAATGAGGGGCACGGAGCTTAGTTTGGACACTGTCATGGGCTGCGTCCCTTATGGAAACCTCCAGCCAGAGAATATGATGAGTGTCTATATGGAAGAAGATGAGGGCCATGTGAGAGTGTTTGGTTTAAATTGTGGATATTTGTCTGGCGGTTGGAAGAGATCTCTGGGTCCACCTAGGCTTGCACTTTGGTGTGATTCCCCTTAGAGACTGAGTTCTTTTACTGATCTCAGAGAATTATTGCCAGGAATTGTGTTGAAATTTTAGATGGCCATGCATGAGAGTTGCCCTTGGAAAGTGACATCTAGGACCAAGTTGACTTTCCACAGAGCACAGGGAATCTCAGCCAGGATATCACATGATATTATTCTTAAAGACTTGGCAGCCATATTTGAGAGTCGAAACACACATGGACCATACATTGTAGACCTCAAGGGGCCTGGCTTAATCTGACTTTTCGCCACTTTTGGAAGCCTTGCCTGTAAGAATTCTCCAGAGTTTTCATTGAAATGAGCTTCCTCACCATTTAATGGTTTCTGAGTGAATTAAAATTCACAGTGCCTCCAACTTCATCCTTGAAAAATGGCTATATCAATACCATGAAATTTTTGAAATTCCCATGACCGGGTAGCACTGGAGAATATTTGGATGTCCTGTTGCTGATCATGAGTATACAAGACAGTGCCTTGATTGACTGGGTTTTATGAAAATGGTGTTGAACAGAGATGCCAGTAAGTTGGATCCTGCTGAGTAGTTGTACTAGAGTAGTGGTTGGCAGGTGTGTAATAAAACATCTGTGGTGGGGGCATTTGGATCTGCCATTGGCTTCCAAATGGATTGTGACTGACATTTTGCAGCCAGTAGACCCTTATATGTAAAAGCATATTGTTATATGGAGAGGTTTTAGGGCAATGTTCAGAATCAGGTTGCTATGGTCAATGGGGCAAGCTATGTGGGATAGAAGCCTGGTTGGTGCATTCTCCTGACGAACCTGACCCACCACACTTGACAGAAGTTACTTCAGCACTGTGTCCCATTTGAAATCCTTGTATTTCATGAAGCAAACACCAATCTCCCAGTGCAGCAGCAAGAAATACCACGAATAGTGGAGGATGACCAAATGGAATTACAGTCCACAAGGGGAGACACTTAGACCCCAGTGGCCACAGGTTACCTACAAATAGAAAATTCAGCACTGCTGCCTCATGTTCATTGGAAAATAAGAATCCATGTCATCCAGATCACATAGATGAAGACTCAGCTATGATGGTCTCACAACAAATGAAGCTAATGCTCCTGACAACAGCATATATTTCATTGCCCAACCTCAGAGGCAGTTTCTCCACATGTTAGGCTGGCAGAACTTCATGTTTGTGGAGTTTTTACCCTGTCCCTTACTTTTGGAAACTCCTCTACCACCTGCAAATTTGTGAACTCCTGAGCATTTTTCATTACACATATGTATTCACAGATTTTCTAACTCTTCTCCTCTAATTGTGTCTTATGTGGGGCGAAGGTAATGTCAAGGCATTGTGCTGAATGGGGGTGGGAAGATTTTTGTGTAGCACATATTTGCATACACATTTGATACATTTTCCAATTTTCCATTCGAAATACTGAATCCCTGACACTAACACATAACCTATTAGACTTTGACTTTTAATCCTAATATGGTGGAGAAAAATAACCCAAACAGAATAGAAATACAAGAGGTTCACAGGAGGCATGGTGTATAGTTGGACTTGCCTTTCATATGATAAATGGTAGGTGTTATAAATCTAGCGAATTTTAATTGAAATAGTTCTCCATGTGTTTTAAAAGTTAACAAACATGTGAATAACTGTCTCCCTTTCTCTGTAGCCTATTCATCACATGTATTTTTATATGCACATATAGAATTCTACCTGGTATCACTCGTACATTTTGTGAGGTGGCTGGCTTGGCAGATGCAAATTGTGAGAAGAGATCACTCCTACTAAATGCTGTTGGAACTGAAAATTCAACATATGAGTGAGCTTCTTATTTGAACAACATAAATCCATGTTCATTAAAATGAATATTTTTGGATCTGTGGATGATATATTACTTCGTGGTGAATTTCGATTGGCATACATAATGCTACTTTTTAATGTCTGTGTGTGTATGTGTGTGTGTGTATATATATATATATATATATATATATATATTCACTCTCCAGATTTTTCAAAATATGAAGTATATTTTTCTTATTATACACTCCCTAAATTCACTCATATTCATGTATTTGGATTAATAATCAAGTTTTCACAAGAATATTCTCAGAATTATTCATCCACCAGAAATACATATTTGTTTCTTAGTACTGAAAACTAACTTTGGGGGATCATATGATGGTGGTGAAGGGAGTGCATCACCCCCATGTACCGCGTCACTGTGCGGGAGAATGACGAGTTATAACGGCTAAAACCTATCTTGTTAGAAATTTCCAGCAAAATTGGGGTGCTCCAAAACCTAGTCGACATATTTCCATCTCACGAGGATCAGCTACGCGGGCTCAAACACGAGTGATTTGTCCGCATAGAGGGTCATGCTGCTTATTCAGGAAATCGGTCTGCGTCTAGAGTCTGTGGCGTGCACTGGGAAACGAAGAGATAGCAATGCAAATACACAGTGGTGTGGATTCTGTGGGCTCCTGACAGGTATGCAATCACTGTGCTAAGTGCTGAATTCTGGGTTTGAGACGGGAAAGGATGCGGTCCAATTCTTTTCTCCACACCGGTCAGACCACATAGGAAGCCAGCGGCCACCATCTTGGAGAGCTGATGTCACCATCCCTGTTTTCGACTGATCGAAGCTCATTCACCTATAGAACAGGTAATTTCAGGATGCCATTCACCTTTGTGTCACAGACAAATTACTCAGGCTTCAGTGCCAAAGAACCTGCAGAAACTCCGTCTTGGAGCCTGCTCCTATTAGAACATACACCAAGCCCAGAGCGGCCGAATTCCGCCTCTCGGAACTGATCTGGCCCAGGGCTAAAGAACCCGCGGAAACTGCTTCTCGTTCCGGGTCTTGCTGAATACTGTGGAGGTAAATATCAACCGAGCCTTCATAGGCAGTGGCAACAGGATTGAGACGCGGCTTGTGAGGGCCGGTCAGGACTCACCCATTGCTTTGGTCACCCAGAAAAGGGAACAAAATGCTGCCTTTCACATGGGATACCAACATGACAAATTTCTGATGTCATCAGAAAGCAGCAGAGGAGATAACTTCATTGATACCAGCAGTGACAGAAACAGTTGGTCTCCTGGTGAAGAAAGTGAGTCACAAACACCCGGGTCTCTCTCACTTTGTCATCAAGCCAGAGGGGCAGAGCAGAGCAGCTGCCCGCACCTGGAACAGACCCAGTGACACACCTGCATGGTAGTCACGTCAACCCAATTGGAGTAGAGGCAGAACAGAGCTGCTACCCGGGCCCAGAACAGGCCCAGCGACCCACAGGTGTGGTAGTCACGTCAACCCAATTGGAGTTGTTGCAGAGCAGAGCCTTCTCCTGTGCCTAGTGCAATCCCAGTGAGTCACCGGCATGGTAGTCACATTACCCCAATAGGAGTAGGGGCAGAGCAGAGCCTTTGCCCATGCCCAGAACAGGCCCAGCAACCTGCAGGCATGGTAGTCACGACACACCAATTGGAGTAGGGGCAGAGCAGAGCCACCACCCGCGCCTGCAATGTAGCAGACCTGCACCTGACCAGAAGAAGAGGCCCAGCGGCCTGCTGGCGCGGCAGACACTTTACCCCATTTGGAGTAGGGGCAGAACAGATCTGTAGCCCGTGCTCACAAGGTATCCTGACCTGCGACCAACCGGCAGACCAGGCCCAGCGGCCCACTGGCGTGGTAGTCACGTCACCCCAATTGGGGTAGGGGTAGAGCAGAGCCGCCGCCCACGCAAGCAAGGTAGGCAGACCTGCGACCGATCGGCAGAACACCGCAGGGGTCCACGGGCGTGGTAGACACGTCACACCAATTGGAGGAGGGGCAGAGGAGAGCAGCCTCCTGCGCCTGCATGGTAAGCAGACCTGCGACCGATCAGAATAACAGGCCTAGCGGCCCATCAGCGTGGTAGATATATCACCCCAATTGGTGGAACAGCACAGCCACCCCTGCCCCTGCAATGAAGACTTTTCAAATATACAAGAGCAATATAAATATATAGGGGGAAAATTTCAAAATCACAACAGATTCACCAAGCAGAAAGAAACGCGAGCAGTATGAAAAGAAAAGGAAAAAAGAACCACAAGCAATGCAGGTCAACACAACTTTAGAAGAGGTAATAGCTGCAGCAGATGGAATGTCAGATAAAGAACTCAGGATATACATTCTTCAGATGATCTGAAGTCTCAAGGAAGACATTAGACAGCAAAATCAGACAATGAAAGATCACTTCAACAATGAATTACATAAACAAACCAAGAAGCAAAAGATCAACTATACAGGGAGATAGAGGTTGTAAAAAATAACAAACAGAAATCCTAGAAATGCAGGAAGCAATAAACCATCTTAAAAACTCAATTGAGAATACTACCATCAGAGTAGAACACTTATAAGATAGAACATCAGACAATGAAGACAAAGTATTTCAACTTGAAAAGAACATAGACAGCTCAGCCAAACTGTTAAGAAACCATGAACAGAACATCCAAGAAATATGGGATAAAATAAAGAGACCAAACTTAAGAGTCATTGGGATACAGGAAGGTATAGAGGTCCAAACCAAAGGAATGAGCAATCTATTCAATGAAATAATATGAGAAAACTTCCCAGACTTGAAGAATGAGACAGACTCCCACATTCTAAAAGCCTACAGGACGACGAATGTGAAAAATCATAAGAGATCCACACCTAGACACATTATAATGAAGATGCCCAACATACAGAATAAGGAGAGAATTTTAAAATCTACAAGAGAAAGGAAGCAGATTACATTTAGGGGTAAACCAATCAGGATAACAGCTGATCTTTCAACAAAGACTCTGAAAGCTAGAAGATCCTGGAATGACATTTTTCAATCACAGAAAGAAAATGGGTTCCAACCATGTACTGTGTATCCAGCAAAATTAAGCTTCAGGATGGAAGATGAAATTAAAACTTTCCACGATAAACAAAAGTTAAAAGAATTTGTAGCTAGAAAACCATCTCTTCAAAACATCCTTGGCAAAATATTACAGGAAGAGTAATTGGAAAATAATGAAAACCAACAGTGGGAGGTAGGACATTAAAGGGGGGAAATAATCAAAGAGGAAAACAATCCATGTTTAATAACATAAATAAACAAATATGGCTGGAAGAACAACCCTTATCTCAATAATAACTGTAAATGTTAATGGCTTAAACTCACCAATTAACAGACACAGGCCAGTAGAATGGATCACAAAACAAGACCCAATAATATGCTGCCTACCGGAGACGCATTTGATAAGAAAAAGACATACATACACTGAAGGTGAAAGTTTGGAAAAAATCATATCACTCATATGGACTTCGGAAAAAAGCAGGAGTGTCCATACTCATATCAAATAAAATAGATTTCAAGCCAAAGTTAATCAAAAGGGATAAAGAGGGACACTACATACTGTTCAAGAGAACCATACACCAGCAAGACATAACAATCATAAATATGTATGCCCCAAACAATGGTGCAGCTATGTTCATCAAACAAACTTTTCTCAAGTTCAAGAGTCTAATAGACCACCATACAATAATCATGGGAGACTTCAACACAGCTCTCTCACCACTGGACAGGACTTCCAAACAAAAGTTGAAATAGGAAACTATAGAACTCAATAACACAATTAATAACCTAGACTTAATTGACATATATAGAATATACGACCCAACATCAAGCAGTTACATTTTTCCTCAGCAGCACATGGATCCTTCTCAAAAATAGATCATATATTATGTCACAGGGCAACTCTTAGACAAATTAAAGGAGTAGAGATAATACCATGCATCTTATCTTATCATAATGGAATGAAACTAAAAATCAATGATAAAAGAAGGAAGGAAAAACCATGCATCATTTGGAGAATGAACAATAGGTTACTGAATGATCAATGGGTTATAGAAGACATCAAGGAGGAAAATAAAAAATTCTTAGAGAAAAATGAAAACACAGACACAATATATCGGAATCTATGGGACACATTGAAAGCAGTTCTAAGAGGAAAATTCATTGCTTGGAGTTCATTCCTTAGAAAAAGAAAAAAACAACAAATAAATGATCTCATACTTCATCTCAAAATCTTAGAAAAACAAGAGCAAACAACAGCAAAAGAAGTAGAAGGAAAGAAATAATTAAAATCAGAGCAGAAATCAATGAAATCGAAACAAAAGAAACAATTGAAAAAATTGACAAAACTAAAAGTTGGTTCGTTGAAAAAATAAATAAAATGGACAGACCCCTAGCCATGCTAATGAAGAGGAGAGAGAACTGAAATTACTATCATATGGGATGAAAAAGGCAATATCACAACAGATATTTCAGAAATACAGAAGATAATCAGAAATTACTTTGAATCCTTATACTCCAAAATAATAGAAGATAGTGAAGGCATCGAAATATTTCTTAAGTCATATGATCTGACCAGAGTGAGTTAGGAGGATATAGACAACCTAAACATAACAATATCAATTGAGGAAATAAAAGAAACCATCCAAAGACTACCAACTAAGAAAATCCCAGGACCGTATGGGTATACATCAGACTTTTACAAAACCTTTAAATATGAACTAATACCAATACTTTTCAAGCTATTTCAGAAAATTGAAAAAGAGGGAGATCTTCCAAATTCATTCTACGAGGCCAATATCACTCTGATTCCTTCACCAGATAGACACTTCAAAGAAAGAAGACTAAAGACCGATATCTCTAATGAACCTAAATGCAAAAATCTTAAATTAAATTCTGGAGAATCAGATACAAAAACATATCAAAAAAATGTGGACCATGATCAAGTAGGATTCATCCCTGGGATGCAAGGAGGGTTCAATATACGAAAATCAATAAGTGTTATTCACCACATCAATAGACTTAAAAATAAAAACCATATTATCATCTAGATAGATGCAGAAAAAGCATTCGACAAAGTACAGCATCCCTTTATGTTCAAAACTCTCGAAAAACTAGGAATAACAGGAACATTCCTCAATATTGTAAAAACAATCTATGCTAAACCGCAGGCTAGCGTCATTCTTAATGGAGAAAAATTGAAGACATTCCCTCCAAAATCTGGAACAAGACAGGAATGCGCGCTCTCACCACTTCTGTTCAATATAGTTCTCAAAAGACTGGCCAGAGCAATTAGACAGATGAAAGAAATTAAAGGCATATAAATAGGAAAAGAATAACTTAAATTATCACTATTGCAGATGACATGATTCTATACCTAGCAGACCCAAAAGGGTCTACAAAGAAACTAATAGAGCTAATAAATGAATTCAGCAAAGTGGCAGGATATAAAATCAACACGCATAAATCAAATGCATTCCTGTATATCAGCGACAAATCCTCTGAAATGGAAATGAGGACAACCACTCCATTCACAATATCCTAAAAAAAAAAATGGGAATCAACCTAACAAAAGAGGTGAAAGTCTTATACAATGAAAACTACAGAACCCTAAAGAGAGAAATAGAAGAAGATCTTAGAAGATGTAAAAATATACCCTGTTCATGGATAGGCAGAACTAACATCATCAAAATGGCGATATTACCAAAAGTTCTCTGTAGGGTTAATCCAATGCCAATCAAAATCCCAAAGGCTTTTCTTGTAGAAATAGAGAAAGCAATCATGAAATTCATATGAAAAAATAAAAGACCCAGAATTGCAAAACAATGCTAAGCAGGAAGTATGAATCAGGTGGTATAGCGATACCAGACTTCAAACTATACTACAGAGCAATAGTAACAAAAATAGCATGGTACTGGTACCGAAAAAGGCAGGTGGACCAATGGTACAGAATAGAGGACACAGAAACCAATCCACAAAACTACAACTATCTTATATTTGATAAAGGGGCTAAAAGCATGCAATGGAGGAAGGATAGCATCTTCAACAAATGGTGTTGGGAAAACTGAAAATCCATATGTAACAAAATGAAACTGAATCCCTTTCTCTCGCCATGCACAAAAGTTAACTCAAAATGGATCAAGGAGCTTGATATCAAATCAGAGACACACTGTCTGATAGAAGAAAAATTTGGTTACGATGTACATACTGTGGGGTCGGGCTACAGATTCCTCAATAGGACACCCATAGTACAAGAGTTAATAACTAGAATCAACAAATGGGACTTACTCAACTAAAAAATTTTTTCTCAGCAAAAGAAACAATAAGAGAGGTAAATATGGAGCCTACATCCTGGGAAGAAATCTTTACTACTCACACTTCAGAGAGAGCCCTAATATCCAGAGTATACAAAGAACTCAAAAAATTAGACAATAAGATAACAAATAACCCAATCAACAAATGGTCCAAGGACCTCAACAGACACTTCTCAGATGAGGACATACAATCAATCAATAAGTACATGAAAAAATGCTCACCATCTCCAGCAGTCAGAGAAATGCAAATTAAAACCACCCTAAGATACCATCTCACTCCAGTAAGATTGGCAGCCATTATAAAGTCAAACAACAAGAAGTGCTGGCAAGGATGTGGGAAAAGAGGTACACTTGTACATTGCAGGTGGGACTGCAAATTGGTGAAGCCAATTGGGAAAGCAGTATGGAGATTTCTTGGAAAGCTGGGAATGGAAGCACCATTTGACCCAGCTATTCCCCTTCTTGGTCTATTCACTAAAGACCTAAAAAGAGCATGCTACAGGGACACTGCTACATCGATGTTCATAGCAGCACAATTCACAACAGCAAGACTGTGGAACCAACTTAGATGCCCTTCAATAGAATAATGGATAAAAAAATGTGGCATTAACACACAATGGATTATTACTCTGCATTGAAAAATGAAAAAATCACAGAATTTGCAGGAAAATGGATGGCATTAGACTGGATTATGCTAAGTGAAGCTACACAATTCCTGTAAAACAAATGCCAAATGTCATCTTTGATATAAGGAGAGTAACTAAGAACAGATAGGGACAAAGAGCATGACAAGATGATTAACATTAAACAGGGATGAGAGGTGGAAGGGAGGGAGAAGGGAAATTGCATGGAATTGGAAGGAGACACTCTGGGTTATACAAAATTACAAACAAGAGGAATTGAGGGGAAAGGGAAAAATAATACAAGGGGGAGAAATTTATTACAGTAGAGGGAGTAGAGAGAGAAGTGGGGAGGGGCAGGGAGGCTAGGGGGGATAGTAGAGGATAGGAAAGTCAGCAGAATACAACAGACACTAGTATGGCAATATGTGAATCAATGGATGTGTAACTGATGTGATTCTGCAATCTGTATACAGGGTAAAAATGGGAGTTCATAACCCACTTGAATCAAAGTGTGAAATATGATATATCAACAACTATGTAATGTTTTGAACAACCATAAATAAAAATAAAAAA
Source organism: Callospermophilus lateralis (assembly GCF_048772815.1). Taxonomy (NCBI): domain Eukaryota; kingdom Metazoa; phylum Chordata; class Mammalia; order Rodentia; family Sciuridae; genus Callospermophilus; species Callospermophilus lateralis. Next base: position 57,513 of record NW_027513904.1, read on the forward strand.
AAACTATCTTTGGTGCATAATGCACACAATTCTAATATTTCTACAGTAACTGACCCAGTTTAACATCAATGCAAGTAGATTCCTATTGGACATGATGTGTATTTTGACTTTCACTTTTATTCAACACTGATGCATTACTATTTCAACAGTTTATGCACATAACAGGATATATATTTCATTCACAATTTAGAAAATTTATAGGCATTTGTTTCACTTTCAATCACGTCCTGCTTCAGAACACATGGATTCCTCCATATTTCTTGACTGGTATTTTCATGAGACTTTTTTCCAAACATATTATTTTCGATTTCCATAATCACTTTTGAAACAAAACTCACACACACTTCATGATAAACAATAACCCTAAGATTACCATTAGATATATAACTGGTTGGAGTGAATGATTGTATGTCAATATATGATTTCCTATATATTTTCAGATATCAATTCAATCCATTATTTAAAGTGGAACCAGTTATAATATTTATTCACAGTATGGTCTATTCATGCATTATCTCTATATTCATAGACACAGGGTACACCACTTTGTACCCCCAATACTAATTTATATGTCTTCAAATATTGCTCCCAGTAATCGTGGAAGAAATACTCATGTCTTATGATCTACATATACATTTGATCACAATATTTTTCTGGGCACAAAATGCAAAAATCACACTTATGATTGTACCAAATACTAAATGGAAAGTGAACATGGATTACTAAAACGATAAATGTCCTGGTTGCCTAATGCTTTCAAATGTCATTCCTATTGGTGACGACATATTTGTTTCTTCCTAAGATTATGTATTCAATCTCAACCCTATTGAAAATGTCTAATCCTATCACTCACTGTATGATTGCCTAATTTCGTAAGGTCTGTATTGATATTTTCCTTTCTACATATTTTCCCCAGTTAATCATTGTGAATGACTCTTCACATGTGCTGAAATTTACATTCACTCTATAACAAAAACACTATTGCTACAGAACTTTTGCTCCATGTCCTATACTCACTCTATTTCCTAAACCTACTGACTACCTTCCTAATCCCACCGACTATCTCAATTTGAGTGGATGTTCTCTTCTAAAATCAATCTTCCAAGGTGTAAGGTCCTATGCCATTGATTATCGATTTATCTGAGACATCTGTGCAGAACGTAATTATAAGCTAAGTATCCCAATCAAGGGCCTAATGCCCTTCTGGGCTTCAAATCTTACCTAGATTTCTGTTTCCATACTTATATTTCACCTCTATAATCTTATAAATATCGCAGGTTCCCAATACTATTAATCATCCTTCGCAATGATTCGTAACCCAAATCAAACATGTTATTAACCCTAACCATACACTCTTCCCTCAATCTAACTTTGCAGAAGAGCAGGGACAGAGTTCGTCTTACAATACAGGAATGTAGGGTATCTTCCTCCTGCTGAGAACCTCAAATGTCCATGCAAATTTGATCCCTGGAGAAGATGTAGGCATCTATGAAGGACCTGAGAGAGCAAATGTCATCTTCCATCGCAAACAACCTTTCCAGGATGAAGGGTTGTGTCTGAATAAGCCTCTCTCTTGTTAATGTACACAAGATAGACCAAACCAGGCATGTGTGGAGAGCTGTTCCTGGGTGCCTATGGTTGATATACCATTCTAACTTGTAAAAGTGTCACAGGAAGTAAGGGCAGCCTCCATCTCATAGGACAAAGTGGTTGCCAAGGCAATGACCTCAAAGAATTCCTGAAGGAAGTAATCTCACCTCACTTCCTTGGTGATGGAACTCTCTGAACTTGGAATCCGGGAAGCCAGGCACCCAGAGCCAGTCTCAGTCCCAGTCCCAGTGGTCTTATTTTTTGGATTTACCAAGGACAGAGTCAGTCTTTCTTGGTACCTACTGAGGTGAGGATGAACAAATGTCAGGAAAGCTCTGAAGAGGGGCCTTTCCTGAGACAGCAGGTAGTGGCTCACCGCTGGCTAGTGACAACTTCACAGATTTGGCCAACGAGACCATATCTGACACAGGACAGGCGATTTCATCAGAACATAGTTTGGCCCACCAGTCAGAAGACACTCCCAATAGTCACAGACCTACTTGGGGAAGGAGCTTCCTTTGTGTGTGTGGGTGTGGGTTTGAGATTTTGTCTCATGTTCTGAGAATAGGTAGGAAAGGCGGTTTGTTTGGTTTGGAGTGAACTGTTTCTGGTAAGTCGTTTGACAAGGCCAGTGTTTCTTTGTCTGTGTATCCCACTGTGTCCGTGGTTTTAGATATTAGAAAAGAGAATGAATCATTGGATGTGTCCTGTCTAGACTCAACTTGCCCAATTTATGAATGGACTGCGGCTTGACTTATGGGTGGACAACTCCAACAATCTTCCTAAGTTCCTCTTTTCTTCCTGAATTCTGGCCACTCTCCAGAATAGGCTCATGGTTTTTTGTCCAAAATATGTACCACCTCCAAGCTCTGTGACATGGCCATGTACTGGATAGCTAAAAGAAATGGGAGCATCTCAGAAAACTCAGATATTAGTTTGACCAGGAAATTCTAAGTGAAGAAACCCTGCTTTGGGCCTTTTGCTCACCAATTGTTCTGATGCCCTGAATGTCAGGAAGGTCATTGCCTCAGGCCACACCATTGTAGAGCCTAAAGAAACAGTTTTCAAATGGAAATGAAAGGGCATCACCTGTGGCTCTTTGCTTAATTGCTTTGGAAAGGGATGTGTCTGAATCAGCCTTTTGGCCCTGTGTGAGACTGTGGCTTAGATTCTCAGCACCTGATGGATCTAAAGAAGGATCCCATGTGTGCATCCAAAACCAAAATGGACAAAAGAGCAGTCAGTGTGGATGAAGTCTCTCGCATTCCTCTGTAAGGTTCCTGTCATCCATCATGTGAGAATAGTGATAATTTGGTTCAAATGTGTTCCTCAAAACCCTGCAGAGGCTAGCCCATAAGTGCTTGGTTTTTCTCAAGACTCCAATTCACATAAAGAATCTAAAACACACAGTCAGTCGGCCTCAAATTGGAGAAGCAGTGCTATATTAATGGCAGGCCTATTTGATCACTCTTGGTTCACTGGAAGGATGTCCTGGCCACCCTTATTTTAGGCAAATGAGGGGCAAGGGAGGTTATATTGGACACTGTCTTGGGCTGCACCCCTCATGGAAACCTCCAGCCAGAGATTATGATGATTGTGTAAATGGAAGAAGATGAGTGCCATGTGGAAGTGTTTTGGATTTAATTGTGGATATTTGTGTGACACTTGGAAGATATAACAAGGTCTACCTGGGCTTGAACTCTGGTGTGATTCCCCTTATAGACTGAGTTCAGGAACTGATCTCAGAGAAGTATTGCCATGTATTGTGTTGTGATTTAAGAGGCGATGTATGAGAGTCACCCTTGGAAACTGAGATCTAGCCCCAGAGTGGCTTTCCACAGAGCACTGGGAATTTCAGCCAAGATAACACATGATTTCATTCGAAAGACTTGGCAGACATAGTTGAGAGTGAAAACACACATGGACCTCATATTGTAGACCTTAATGGGCCTGGCTTAATGTGACCTTTTGGCCATTCTTTGGGAAGCCTTGCCTGTGAGGGTTCTCCAGAGCTTTCATTGAAATAATCTTGCTCACCATTTACTGGTTCCTGAATGAATTGAAACCCACAGTGCCTCCAACTTCATCCTTGAAAAATGTCTAAATAAATACCATGAAATTTTTGAAATTCCCATGACCAGGTGGCACTGGAGAATCTTTGGATGTCCTGTTGCTGATCATGGATGTACCAGACAGTGCCTTGCTTGACTGGGTTTTATGAAAATTGTGTAGAACAGAGGTGCCAGAAAGTTGCAGCCTGCTGAGAAGTGGGCCTAGAGCTGTGGTGGGCAGGAGTGTGATAAAACATCTGTGTTGGAGCAATGTGGATCTTCCATTGACTTCCAAATGGCTTGTGGATTACATGAAGCAGCCAGCAGACCCTTGTAATTAAAGGCATCTTGTTATATGGAGAGGATTCAGGGTAATGTTCAGAATCAGGTTGCTATGGACAAGGATGCAATGTGGCAAGCTTTGAGGGATAGAAGCGTGGTTGGTGCGTTCTTCTGCAGACTCTGAACCACCACACATGACAGAACTCCCTCCAGCACTGTGTCTCAGTTGAACTCCTTGAATTTCATGAAGCAAATACCAAACTCCCAGTTCAGCAGCAAAAACCCCACAAAAAGTGGAGGAGGACCAAATGGCTTCACAGTCCAACGGGGAGACACTTAGCCCCCAGAGGCCACAGTTTACCTAAAAAGAAGAAAATCAACACTGCTACCTCATGTTCATTGGAAAATAAGATACCATGTCCTCCACATCACATAGAGGCAGACCCAGCTTTGATGGTCTCACTACAAAGGAAGCCAATTCTCCTGACAACAACATATTTTTCACGTTCCCAAACTCAGAGGCAGTTGCTCTAAAAGTTTTTAGGCCAGCAGAGCTCCATGTTTGTGGAGTGTTTACCCTGTCCCTTACTTTTGGAAACTCCTCTACAACCTCCAAGGTTGTGAACTCCTGAGCATTTTCCATTCCAGATATGTATTCACTGATTTTCTATCTATTCTCCTCTAACTGTGTCTTACTTGGGGTGAAGGTAATTTCAAGGCATTGTTCTGGATGAGAGTGGGAGGATATTTGTGTAGCATATATTTGCATACAAATTGGATTCAATTTCCAATTTTCCTTTTGAAATACTGAATCCCTGACACTAACCCATACATACTAGAGTCAGACAACTCATCCTAATATGATAGAGAAAAATAACACAAACCTATAGAAATACAAGCAGTTCATTGGAGGCATGTTGTATAGTTGGACTTGCATTTTGCATTATGCAAGGTAGGAGTTATAAATCTAGTCAATGTTTAATAGAAAAAGATCTCCATGTGTTTTAAAGTTAACAAATATGAGAATTCATATTTCCCTTTCTCTTTAGCCTATTCACACTTGTATATTTATATGCATATATAGAATCCTACCAGGTATCACACGTACATCTTTGTGAGGTGGCTGACTTGGCAGATACAAATTGTGAGAAGAGATCACTCCTCCTAAATGCTGTTGGAACTGAAAATTCAACCTATAAGGAGCGTCCTAGTAGAACAACATTATACGTAAACTCATGTTCAGTAAAATAAATATTTTTGCATCTGTGGATGATATATATTTACTGATGAATTTCGATTGGCATTTATATTGCTACTTTTTAATGTCTGTGAGTGTTTTGTGTGTGTGTGTTTGTGTGTGTGTGTGTGTACACTCTCCAGATTTTTCAAAATATGAAATATATGTGTCAAATATACACTCTCTAAATTCATTTATGTTCATGTATGTGGATTTTTAATCAACTTTTCACAAGATTATTCTTGTGAAAAGTTGATTAAAAATATTCAGAAATATTCATCCACCTGAAATATATATTTGTTTCCTAGTACTGAAAACTAACTTCAGGGAATGATGCATACAAATCCTAATTATTCTACAGTAACTGACCCAGTCTAACATCAATGCAAGTAGATTCCAATGGGACATGATATGTAATTCTTTATTCATTTGTATTCGACACTTTTACATTATTATTTCTTCAGTTTTTGCACATCATAGGATATACATTTCATCCACAAGTTCACAAATTTGTAGGCATTTGTTTCAAATTTAATCACTTTTTGCTTCAGAACACATGTATTGTCAAGGTTTCTTTACTGGTATTTTCATGAGTCTTCTTTCCAAACACATTATTTCCATAGTCACTTTTGAAGCAAAACTCACACACTCTTCATGATAAACCAAAACACGAATATTACCATTAGATGTATAACTGCTTGGAATGAATGATTGTATATCAATATACGATTTCCTGTGATTTTTCAGATATTATATCAATTCATTTTTTAAAGTTGAAAAAAGTTATATTATTCATTCACATTACGGTCTATTCATTCTTTATCTCTATATTCATAGACACAGGGTACACCTCTTTGTACCCCCGATTCTAATTTTACATCTTCAATATATTGCTTGCAGAAATGTTGGAAGACATACTCATGTCACCTGATGTACATATACATTTTATCAAAGTAATATTCTGGACAAAAAAATGTAAAGGTCACATTTATGATTGTACCAAAGCCTAAATGTAAAGTGTACATGAATTACTAAAAACATCCATGTCCACGTTGCCTAATGCTGTCAATTGTCAATCCTATTGGTGACTACATATTTGTTTCTTCCTAATTTATATATTCAAACTCAACCCTGTTGGAAATGTCTAATCCTATCACTCACTTTATACTTTGCCTGATTTCGTAATGTTTCTATTGATATCTGCTTTTCAACAAATTTTCCCAAGTTGATCCTAGTGACTGACACTTCATATGTGCTGACATTTACATTCACTCTATAATCGAAACCCTATTGCTAAAGAACTTTTGGTCCAAATCCTATACTCACTCTTCTTTCTAAACCTACCGACTATCTTCCTAATCCTACCGACTATCCCTTTTTGACTGGATGTTCTCTTCTACATTCAATAAAATGTCCTATGCCATTGTATATCGAATTATCTGAGACAATTTTGCAGAGCATAATTCAAAGCTAAGTATCCCAATCAAGGGCCCAATGTCCTTCTGGGCTTCAAATCATACCTAGATTTCTGTTTTCATACTTATATTTCACCTCTATATTCTTGTAAATATCGCAGGTTCCCAATAGCATTATTCATCGCACAGAATGATTCGTAACCCAAATCAAACCTGTTATTAACCCTAAACATACTCTGTTCCCTCAATCTCATTTTACAGAAGAGCAGGGACAGAGTGGTTTTTACAATACAGGAAACTTGGGGACCTTCCACCTGCTGAGAACTTCAAAGGTCCATGCAGAAATGATACCTGGAGAAGTTGTAGGCAGGTATGAAGGACCTGAGAGAGCAAAAGTCATCTTCCAATGCAAACAACCTGGTCAGGATGAAGGGATATGTATGAATCAGCCTCTCTCTTCTTATTGTAGAGAAGATGGACCAAACCAGACCTGTGTGGAGAGCTGTTCTTGGGTGCCAATGGTTGATATACCATACTACCTTGTGAAAGTGTCACAGGAAGTAGGGGAAGGCTCCATCTCATGGGACCTTTGGAAGCAACTGTTAGGACAAAGTCGTTGCCAAGGCAGTGACTTCATTCAGTTCCAAAGAAAGTGACATACCTCATTTCCTTGGTGATGGAACTGTCTGAACTTGGTATCCAAAAAGCCAGGCACCAAGAGGCAGTCCCAGTCCCAGTCCCAGTGGGCTCACTTGTTTGGATTTACCAAGGACAGAGTCAGTTTTCTTGGTACCTAATGATGTGAGGATGGCCAAATGCCAGGAAAGCTCTGAAGATGGACCTTTCCTGAGAAAGCAGATAGTGGTTCACCACTGGCTCCTGACAACTGCACAGAGTTGGCCAAGGAAACCAGATCTGAGAGAAGACAGACCATTTCAGGGGAACATAGTATGGCCCACCAGTCAGAGGACACTCTGGATAGTCACAGACCTACTTGGGTGAAGGAGGTGCCTTTGTGGGAGTGTGTGTGGGTTTATTGTTTTGTCTCATGTTCTGAGAATAGATGGGAAAGGCGGTTTGGTTTGGAGTGGACAGTTTCTAGTAAGTTGTTTCACAAGGTGAGTGTTTCTATGTCTGTGTATCCCACTGTGTCCATTGTTGTAGACATTGGAAAAGAGAATGCATTAATGGATGTGTCCTGTCAAGTGTAAATCTTCCCATATTTCAACCTGCCCAATATATGAATGGAGTGCAGCTTGTCTTGTCGATGTGCAACACCTGCTATCTTTCTAAGTTGCTGTTTTCTTCCTGAATTCTGCCCACTCTCTAGAATAGGCTCATGGATTTATGTTCAAAATATGTACCACCTCCAACTCTGTGACATGGCCATGTACTGGATAGCTGAAGAGAATTGCGAGCATCTCAGAAAACTCAGATATCAGTGTGACCAGGAAAGTCTCAGTGGAGAAACCCTGCTTTGGGCCTTTTGCTTACTTATTGTTGTTTTTCACTGAATGTCAGGAAGTTCTTTGCCTCAATCCACCCCTTTGTGAAGCCTGAAGTAAACAGTTTTCAAATGGAAATGAATGGAATCACCTGTGGCTCTTTGCTTAATTGCTTTGGGAAGGGATGTGTCTGAATTAGTCTCTTGGCCATGTGTGTGGCTTTGAGTTAGATTCTCAGCACCTGATGCATCTAAAGAATGATCCCATGTGTGCATCCAAAACCATAATGGCAAAAAAATCATTCATTATGGATGAAGTCTCTTGCCTTCCTCTGTTAGGTTCCTGAAATCCATCAAGTGAGAATAGGGATTCTTTGGGTCAAATGAGTTCTTCAATTCCCTGCAGAGGTGCTTGGGTTTTCGAGTAACTCCAAATCACATAAGAAATTGATACCTGAAATCAGTAGGCCTCAAATTGGAGAAACACAGAAGTATTAACGGCAGGCTTATTTGATCACTCCTGGTTCACAGAAACGGTGTCCAGGCCACCCTGACTTTAGGCAAATGAGGAAAAAGCGAGCTGATTTTGGACACTGTCTTGGCTTTTCTCATGACTCCAATTCACATAAAGAATCTACACCCCACAGTCAGAGAGCCTCAAATTGGATAAGCGGAGCAGTATTAAGGGCAGGCCTATTTGATCACTCCAGGTTCACAGGAAGGGTGCCCAGGCCACGCTGAAGTTAGGCAAAAGAGGTGCAAGAAGCTTATTTTGGACATTTTCTTGGGCTGCACAACTCATGGAAAACTCCAGGAAGAGGTTATGATTAGTGTCTATATGGAAGAAGAATAGGGCCATGAGGGAGTATTCTGGTTTTAATTGTTTTCATTTGAGTAGCGGTTGGAAGAGTTGTCTGGGTCCACCTGGACTTGAACTCTGGTGTGATTCTCCTTATAGACTGAGTTCTGGAACTGACCTGAGAGAAGTATTGCCAAGAATTGTGTTGGGATTTTAGGAGGCCAGGCATGAAGCTGCCATTGGAACCTGAGATCTAGGCACAGGTTGGCTTTCCACAGAACACTGCGAATCTCAGCCAGGATATTACATGATTTTATTCTGAAAGACTTGGCATGCATTATAGAGATTCAAAACCCACATGGACCTCGCTTTATAGACCTCAATTGGCCTCGCTTCATGTGACTTTTTGGCCACTCATTGGGTAGCCTTGCTTGTGAGAGTACTCCAGAGCTTTGCCTGAAATTAGTTTCCTAACCCTTTAAGGGTTCCTGAATGAATTGAAACCCACAGTGCCTCCAACTTCATCCATGAAAAATTGCTAGATAATTACCATGAAATTTTTAAAATTCCCATGACCAGATGTCACTGGAGAACCTTTGATGTCCTGTTGATGATCATGAATATACCAGACAGGGCCTTGATTGACTGGGTTTCATAAAAATGGTGTAGAACAGAGATGCTAGTAAGTAGGAGCCTGGTGAGTAGTGGGCCTAGAGAAGTGTTATGCAAGTGAGTGATAAAACATCTGTGGTGGGGCCATGTGGATCTTCCATTGGCTTCCAAATGGCTTGAGACTGACATGGTGCAGCCATCAGACCCATATACGTAAAGGCATATTTTTATATGGAGAGGTTTTAGGGAAATGTTCAGAATCATGTTGCTATTGTCAAGGGGGCAAGCTACGTGGGATAGAACCCTGGTTGGTGCATTCTCCTGGAGACCATGCCCACCACAGCTGACAGAACTCCCTTCAGCACTGTCTCCCATTTGAACTCATTGTATTTCATGAAGCAAATACCAAACTCCCAGTGCAGCAGCAAAAAACACGACGATAATTGGAGGATGACCAAGTTGTGTCACAGTCCACACGGGGAGACACTTAGCCCTCAGTGGCCACAGTTTACCTACAAAGAGAGAATTCAGCACTGCTGCCTCATTTTTATTGGAAAATAAATAACCATGTCCTCCAGGTCACATAGAAGCAGATCGAGCTTTGATTGTCTCACTACAAATAAAGCTAAAGCTAATGAAAACAACATATATTTTAAGTGCCCAACCTCAAAGGCAGGTTCTCAAAAAGTCTTTAGGCCAGCAGAGCTCCATGTTTGTGGAGTGTTTACCCTGTCCCTTACTTTTGGAAACTCCTCTACCACCTCCAAAGATGTGAAATCTGGAGCATTTTCCATTCCTGATAGGTATTCACAGATTTTCTAACTCTTCTCCTCTAATTGTGTCTTACTTGGGGCGAAGGTAATGTCAAGGCATTGTTCTGGAGGAGAGTGGGAAGAATTTTCTGTAGCATATATTTGCATACACATTGGATTCAGTTTTTTATTTTCCATTCAAAATACTGAATCCCTGACTCTAACCCATACCCGACCAGACTCTGACTACTAATTCTAATATGATGGAGAAAACTAACCCAAACAGAATAGAAATACAAGCAGTTCAGAGTAGGCCTGGTGTATTGTTGGACTTGCCTTTTGCATGATACAGAGTTGGAGTCATGAATCTAGTCGATTTGTTGTTGAAATAGTTGTCCATGTATTTTTAAGGTTAACAAATATGTGAATTCCTGTCTCCCTTTCTCTGTATTCTTATATGCACATATAGATTCCTACCTGGTACCACACGTACATTCTTGTGAGTTGGCTGACTTGGCAGATACAAATTGTTAGAAGAGATCACTCCTACTAAACTTGTTGGAATTGGATATTCAACCTATGGGTGAGCTTGCTAGTTGAAGAGCATTATACATAAATCCATGTTCAGTAAAATTAATATTTTTAGATCTCTGGATGATGCATATTTTATAATGAATTTTGATTGACATATATATTGCTACTTTTTTGTCTGTGTGTGTGTTTTGTGTGTATATATATATATATATATATATATATATATATATATACACTCTCCAGATTTTTCAAAATATGAAATATATGTGTCTTATATACACTACCTAAATTCATTCATGTTTATGTATGTGGATTTATAATCAACTATTCACAAGATTATTCTGAGAAATATTCATCCACCTGAAATTTGCCTAATGATCTCAAATGTCAATCCTATTTGTGACTACATATTTGTTTCTTCCTAAGATTATATATGTAAACTCAACCCTGTTCAAAATATCTAATCCTATCACTCACTTTATACTTTGCCTGTTTTCGTAATGTCTCTATTGATATCTGCTTTCCTACATATTTTCCCCAGTTCATCATTGTGACTGACTCTTCACCTGTGCTGACATTTACATTCACTCTCTAATCGAAACCCTATTGCTAAAGAACTTTTTTTTCCAATTCCTATACTCACCCTTATTCCTAAAAGTACTGACTATCTTCCTAATGCTATAGACTATCCCTTTTTGACTGGATGTTCTCTTCTAAATTCAATCATCCAAGTAAATGTGGGGCGAGCTTCAGAGGAGGAGACAACCAACAGACTATCTCATGCAACATCAAAGGGTTTTTTTGGTGTCCAGCATGCTGGGGCTCAGAGATCACTTGAATCGAGCAGATAGCCCTGAGAATAGCTTAAGTAGAGCTTATATACTTTCCCTGGAGAGGGCAGGGAGGGAATTTTATTGATGGGTCAGGGCGAGTGGGTGGTTTGCGTGCAACTGGGTGAGGGAGTACATTCTGCAGTTGCGCAGTTGGGGACAGAACATTCTAGGAACAAGATTTGCAAGCATTTCTCAAGATTTCAACAGTGTTTTGTTAAGCATACAGAAAAATAAGAAGTGACAAGTACCTATTTTATTATCCTTTAATTCCCCACTTCTTCTTCTGGCTACTTTTAATCATAAAAATGATCATTGGAGGGTGTCACATTCTATGTCTGCTAGTGGGGTATTACCATAAGTTTAACTCGTCCAATTTGAGCCTGGAGAAAAGAAATTACACGGTTGAGCAAACAGGGTTTTATAGTTAGCAATAATATGAGGATTATTATTGGAACTGCCAGGTTGATAAAAACGTAGTTAACCAGGAGGAGTGTGTGAACCAAGACTCAAGCCACCCTTTTTGGGCCTCTCTCTCTTGTTGATGCTCTTCAAGGTGTCTTTTAAATTTACTCATAGATTTTATTACAACTCCAGTATGGTCAGCATAAAAACAACATTCTTTCCTCAATGCATCACAAAGGCCCCCTTCTCTAATAAAGAGGAGGTCCAACCCTCAACTGTTCTGTAAAACAACTTCAGAGAGAGAGGTTAAAGATTCATGCAAAGCTCTGATGGGGGTTTCTAATATCTTAGTTTTGCTCTATTGCTGCTTCTAATTGGGTCATTTGTTGTGTCCCATGGACAATGGCAGTTCCTCCTGTGCCCACCCGTGCAGCAACTCCTATTCATAATAGGATGGCTAAAGTGAGCGATACATGTTCCCAGTGGAACCGGTTGTATGCCCCCCCCCATTTGATCTTCAAACGAACCTGCATCATGATAGAGCACTCTGGGAAACATCTGCACCATTTCAAAATTAATCCCATCTGTTGACCATTTCATGAAAACATAAACAATGTTTAAGTATATAGAATTATGCTGTTGTAGGGATAGACAAGGCAAGGCACCTAAGGCACTGAAGACAGGGAAACAGTCCTATTTTGTTGCAACCGGATTCAGAGGTCATTGCTTCTGTTGTAATCAATTAATCCCCTGAAACTCAAGTTTAGGTAGTTTCAGAATTTTGTACCCAGCATATAAGGATGGGGCTCAGAAGTTTACAGTCTGCAGAAGTTCAAAAAAGCAGTATTTGTTTCTGATTTTTCCTCTGTTCTGGGCAAGTTAAATTTTCAAGGACACATGGGAGGGGGAGAGCTTTTTATTCCCTTTCTTATTTTCCCCCTGCCAGCTGTTACAACGGAGCCCATTTGGTAATTTCTTTATCTTAGAAATGTAGCCATTTCTGTGAAGCCCCAGCTGAAGGCCAGAGGCCTTGTTCACATATTTTGTGAAAAACAAGTTAGGGGTTGTCTAGCTTAGAAGTACTGAGTTTTTTAACCAGTGGCCAAGTAGAACAGGGCAATACAAAAAGAGAAAGTTTATCTACATTGAACTCTTTATAGAAACTCTATGCTGAAAGTTCTAAATTCAGCCATGGTGAAGACTTCTGGAGAAGGACATTTAAGACTTTTCTGTGGGCCTGGTACAGAGGGGGAATACGGGGAAGGTGGGGCTGAGAGAAGCTCTGAGGATCTGAGAATGAGGAAAAAGAGAGATGTAAAAAAATAATTGGAAAGGGGTTTGGGAATTTCCTAGCAACAAAACTTCAGCAGTAGAACAGGTAGAGCAGAGCAGAAAACGGGAGTGAGTATCCCAAAATTCTGTGAGGGACTTTAAATTTTAGTAACCTGTTTTCAGTGATGACAAAGCAACTTTAATGGCCATTTATATTACATCTTGGATAAGGGTCTGAGAGCTCTCCTCAGCTCGTTTGAGCTTTGGGTTAGCTGGAAAGAGGACCTGGTGGGACCCGGTGAGGGCACTGACAGGAGAAGAGAGGAATGAGTCGGTGGAGGGGTACCTCAGTACCTGCTACCTCACTAGTGGGCAATTGTCTGAGAACTGGTGGAGGTTTGGGTTTCTGATCTAGTAATTGGAGGGGAGAAATCAGGTTGCTGAGGTGGGAGTGACAGCAGAGAGTCTGGAGCAGAAGGCTGAGGATAAAAATCTATTGGAGAAGCATAGTTCAGGATGTGAGTGAAGGAGGGAAAGGGCTTCCACATAGGGGAATCTCCTTTCACCCTTTTGAGCACTTGCAGAAGTTAAAAAGGTCACGCAAAATTTGAGGATCTAGAGACCCCTCTGGGGGCCATCCTTTTTCTGTTTTCTACTTGGTAATATGGCCAATGCTGTGTACTGAATTTGATGAAGTATTGGGGTTCCATCAGGCAGCCCCTGTATGATCACATCTCCATGAAATACAGAAGAAGTCGGCTTTTCCCCCACACAGCCGTTACTGTTTGTGGCTTTGATAGTTTGCCGGGCAAACATAGTAATCTAGGCTAGCCAACCGCATCTGGCTCGCGTGTCCCTACATCCATAAAGTTTGTTTCCATTATCTATGGTACGGAAGGGATTTAATGGTATTTTAGTGGGATTTTCTTCATCAGGGATATCCCAATAAAAAAGACCTATGGCCAGCTGACAAATGTCTGGGTGGAGAGATGGCCACCAGGTCCCTAAGGGGGCTGTATGCGAGATAGATTATACTCTTTTCCAGTAGGATTTGTGATCAGCCATCGCTGCTTAACAGGCTGATGAGGGTTAGGACTACTTGTGGCCAAGGGGAGAGTATATAACCTTATCCACATGGCGAATACACAATTTGAAACTGTTACCAGTCTTTTCCAGTTTCCAGAAAGATTCTGGACAAGGAGCAGGCTTGAGATGAGAGGCATGGATCCAGGAAGTGATTCTGTATACCTTTACCACTGTAGGTGTTATAAGTAACACCTGGTATGGTCCTTTTCAGCAGGGTTCCAGGGATGACACCTGATGTCATCTTACATACATGAAGTCTCTTATTTGATATGGATGTGGAATCCCCTGGTACACAGTTTGGTAGGCAGTGGCCAGCTATTTTCACAGGTATCACTGAGTTCTTTCAAGAGCTTTAAGTCTGTCAAACAAGAGGGTGTGAAATGGATCCTTAGGTCTTACAGTTGGGCTTAGGACCCTTACTGGACGAGGGCCACCATAGAGAATTTCTCAGGGGGTAAGGCTACTCAAAGAAACAGAAGGATTTTTTCTTGCATGAAACATTGCATAAGTCAGGAGCATAGTCCAATCTTTTATGCTGGTCTCTAAGCTTAATTTCGTTAAGGTCTCTTTAATTGTTCTATTCATTCTTTCTACTTGTCCTGAACTCTGGGGTCTATAAGCACAATATAACTTCCAATTAATCCCCAGGTTCCTGGCTAACCCCTGACTTACCTGGGCCATGAACATCGGTCCATTATCAGATCCTATTACCGGCTTAGCTTCCTCCAATGGTAGAGAGGCTTAGTCAGAAGCAGGGGAATCACTTAGAGTGTGTTGTGTGTTAGGGGACGAGGGCAGTGGATAAGGAGGGGAAGAAGAGTCCAGTAGAGTCAAATCTTGTGACTCAGGGAGAACAGAGGGTGGAGGAGGTGGAAGAGGTGAGGGTTTGAGAGATCATGGGGGAAGGAGTATGAGCAGAGGCATGGGCAAGGAAAGGCTTCACCCATGGTGGAGGAGATTTGCAGAGGTTGGCAAAGTTAAGATATATGGCTGTTGATCAGGATGGATATGTGGCCCTGGCTGAAAGACAATATCTCTGACTTTTTAAATTAGTGGGAAGTAGAAAGATATTTCTAGGGGCCATACGACTCCAAAATGGGCCATTCTGAGGCACAGAGAGTCTGCCAGGTCTAGCGTTTTACTAAAAAAAGAAAGATACTGAGCCCTTAAGCAGACTTTGGTTCAGTGATCAAGGGTCAGGGACAGAGCCATTGAAGTGCTCTGTCCCATAATGAAAGGTACACAAACAGTAAAAGCAAAGTCACATGACACAGATAAGACAAGACCATGAAGACAGGCAATGGACGTCCAACACTGAGACCAGGAATGCGTAGCCGGCAAAACCCGATAGGATGGCAATACCTAATCTAAAACAAAATATCACTGAGTCAATGAAGCAATTGTTCCTTGATTCTCCGAGTCCTCTGCGGGGTCCCCCATGGAGGTGCCCTATGTCTCTGTGACACGTCTCTCAGCCACCGTCGGAGAGACCCCAGGCTCTTCATCTCCAGCAATTTTGCCAAGCCCTAACATGACACCTGAAACCAGAAAGAGGCGCCTTACTTGCTCCGAGAGGAGCCCGTTGGGGGTCTCTCATCCGCCACTGCCAGAACTCGGTGGAACCTCAATATGTAAAGGTCAGGCGAGTGTCGGAGGAAGAGACTACCAAGAGACTGTCTCATGCAACAGCAAAGGGTTTTTTTTTGGGTCCAGCTTGCTGGGGCTCACAGCTAACTTAAATAGATCAGAGAGCTCTGAGAACAGCTTATTCAGAGCTTACATACATTTCTTGGAGAGGGAAGGGAGGGAAGTTTACTGATGTGTAAGGGTGAGTGGGCGGTTCGCGTGACACCGAGTGAGGCAGTACATTCTGCAGTTTGGCAGTTGGGAACAGTACATTCTAGAACAAGATTAGCAAACATTTCTCAAGATTTCAACAGTGTTTTGTTAAGCATACAGAAAAACAGGAAATTACAAGTACCTATTTTATTAACCTTTCACTACCGACTATCCCTTTTTGACTGGATGTTCCTTCTACATTAATTCATGCAAGGTACAAGGACCTATGCCATTGTATATCGATTTATCTGAGACATCTCTGCAGAACGTAATTCAATGCTGCGTATCCCAATCAAGAGCCCAATGCCCTTCTGGCCTTCACATCATACTTAGATTTCTTTTTTCATACATATATTACACCTATATATTCTTATACACATAGCAAGTTCCCAATACCATTATTCATCCAGCACAATGATTTCTAACCCAAATCAAACATGTTTTTAACCATAATCATACACTGTTCCTTCAATCTAACTTTATAGAAGAGCAGGGAAAGAGTTGATTTTACAATAAAGAGATGTAGGGAAACTTCCACCTGCTGAGAACCTCAAAGGCCCATGCAGAAATGATCCCTGGAGAAGATGTAGGCAGCTATGAAGGACCTGAGAAAGCAAAAGTCATCTTCCATGGCAAACAACCCGGTCAGGATAAAAGGTTGTGTCTGAATTAGATTCTCTTCTTAATGTAGAGAACATGGACCAAAACAGGCCTGTGTGGAGATCTATTCCTGGGTGCCTATGATTGATATACCATTCTAACTTGTGAAAGTGTCACAGGAAGTAGGGGCAGCCTCAATCTCATGGGACTCTTGGAAGCAACAGTTAAGACAAAGTGGTTGCCAAGACAGGGACCTCATTCAGTTCAGGAAGGAAATGACCTCACCTCACTTCCTTGGTGATGGAACTTTCTGAACTTTGGATCCAGGAAGCCAGGCACACAGAGCCAGTCCCAGTCCCCATCCCTGTGGTCTCACTTATTTGAATTTACCAAGGACAGTCAGTCTTTCTTGGTACCTTCAGACGTGAGAAGAACAAATGCCAGGAAAGCTCGGAAGCGTTGCTTTTCTTGAGAAAGCAGTTAGTGGCTCACCGTTGGCTCCTGAGAAGTTCACAGAGTTTGCCAAGGAGACCAGATCTGAGACAGGACAGGCTATTTTGGGGGAACATATTATGGCCTACAAGTCAGAGGACACTCTGGATAGTCAAAGACCTACTTGGGGGAAGAAGGTGCCTTTGTGGGTGTGGTTGTGGGTTTGTGGTTTTGTCTCATTCTCTGAGAATAGGTAGGAAAGTCAGTTTGTTTCGTTGGAAGTGGACTGTTTCTAGTAAGTCGTTTAACATGGCGAGTGTTTCTCTGTCTGTGTATTTCACTGTGTCCGTGGTTGTAGACATTAGAAAAGAGAATTCATGAATGGATGTGTCTTGTCGAGTAGAAAGCTTCTCAGCATTCATATTGCCCCATTTATGAATGGACTGTAGCTTGCCTTATTGATGTGCAACACCTGCTATCTTCCTAAGTTCCTGTTTTCTTCCTGAATTCCGGCCAATCTCAAGAATAGGCCTATGGTTTTGTGTCCAAGATCTTTACCACCTCAAAGCTCTGTGACATATCAATGTACTGGATAGCTGTAGGGAATGGGGAGCATCTCAGAAAACTCAGATATCAGTGTGAAAAGGAAAGTCTCAGTGGAGAAACCCTGCTTTGGGCCTTTTACTTACCAATTGTTCTGTTGCCCTGAATGTCAGGAAGGTCTTTGCCTCTGGCCACCCCTTTTTGAAGCCTGAAGAAAACAGTTTTCAAAGGGAAATGATTGGGCATACCTGTGGCTCTTTTCTTAAGTGCTTTGAAAAGGGATGTGTATGAATCAGCCCCCTGGCCCTGTGTGTGGCTGTGACTTAGATTCTCAGCACCTGATGGATCTAAAGAAAGTTCCCATGTTTGCATCCAAATGAAAAATGGCCAAAAGAGCAGTCATTGGGATGAAGTCTCTTGACTTCCTCTGTAAGGTTCCTGAACTCCATCAAGTGAAAATAGGGATCCTTTGGGTCAAATGAGTTCTTCAAAACCTACAGAGGCTAGCCCATAGGTGTTTGGTTTTATCATGACTAAAATTCACATAAAGAATCTAAACCCCACAGTCAGTAGGCCTCAAATTGGAGAATTGGAGCGGTATTAATGGCAGGCCTATTTGATCACTCCTGGTTCAGAGGATGGGTGTCCAGGCCACCTTGACTTTAGGCAAATGAGGGTCAAAGGAGCTTATTTTGGACACTGTCTTGGTCTGCGCCCCTCATTTAAACATCCAGCCAAATTATGATGAGTGTCAATATGGAAGAAGATGAGGGCCATATGGGAGTGTTCTTGTTTTAATTGTGGTAATTTGTGTGGTAGTTGGAAGAGATGACTGGGATCACCTGGGCTTGAACTCTGGTGTGATTCCCCTTAAAGAATGAGTTCTGGATCTGACCTCAGAGAAGTATTGCCGTGAATTCTCTTGGGATTTTACTAGGCCACGCATGAGAATCGCCTTTGGAAACTGAGATCTAGGCCCAGGATGGCTTTCCACGGAGCTCGGGGATTCTGAGCCAGGATATCACATGATTTACTTCTTGAAGACTTGGCAGCCCTAGTTGAGAGTCCAAACACATATGGACCTCACATTGTAGACCACAATGTGTCTGAATTCATGTGACCTTTTTGCCAGTCTTTTGGAAGGCTTTTCTGTGAGTGTTCTCCAGAGCTTTCATTGAAATGAGCTTCCTCACCATTTAATGGTTCCTGAATTAATTGAAACCCACAGTGCCTCTAACTACATTTTTGAAATATGACTAGATTAATACCATGAAATTTCTGAAATTCCCATGACCAGGTGGCACTGGATAAACTTTGGATTTCCTGTTGCTGATCATGAGTGTACCAAAGAGTGCCTTGATTGACTGGGTTTCGTGAAAATGGTGTAGAACAGAGATGCCAGTAATTTGGATCCTGCTGAGTACTGGGCGTAGAGAAGTGGACTGTAGGTGTGTAAATAAATATTTTTGGTAGGACCACCTGGATCTTCCATTGGCTTTGAAAGACTTGCGACTGACATGGTGCAGGCAGCAGACCTTTATATGTAAAGGCATCTTGTCATATGGAGAGGTTTCAGGGCAATGTTCAGAATCAGGTTGGTATAGTCAAGGGGAAAGCTATGTAGGATAGAAGCCTGGTTTGTACATTCTCTTCGCGACCCTGACCAACCACACATGACAGAACTCCTCCAGCATTTTTATCCCAGTTGAACTCCTTGTATTTCGTGAAGCAAGTACCAAACTCCCAGTGCAGCAGTAAGAAACACCCTGGAAAGTGGAGGATCACCAAATGGCTTCACAGTCCACATGGGAGACACTTCAGCCCAGTGGCCTCAGTTTACCTACAAAGAGAGAATTCAGCACCGCTGCCTCATGATCATTGGAAAATAAGAAACCATGTTCTCCAGGTAACATAGATGCAGACCCAGATTTCATGGTGTCACTACAAACGAAGCTAAATCTCCTGACAATTACATATATTTCTTGTTCCCAACCTCAGAGGAAGTTTCTCAAGAAGTCTTTAGGCCACCACAGCTCCATGTTTCTGGATTGTTTACCCTATCGCTTACTTTTGGAAACTGTTCTACCACCTCCAGTGTTGTGAACTCCTGAGCATTTTTCATTCCACATAAATTCACAGATTTTCTAACTCCTCTCCTCTAATTGTGTCTTACTTTTAGCGATGGTTATGTCAAGGCATTGTTCTGGATGAGAGAGGGAAGATTTATGTGTATCACATTTTTGCATACACATTAGATTCATTTTCCTTTTTTCCATTTGAAATACTGAATCCCTGACACTAACCCATACCCTACTAGACTCTGACTACTAATCCTAATATCATGGAGAGAAAGAAACCTAACCGAATAGAAATACAGGCCTTTCATAGGAAGCATGGTGTATACTTCTATTTGCCTTCTGCATTATCAAGAGTATGTGTTTTAAATCTAGTCAACTTTTCATTGTAATATTTCTCCATGATTTTTTAAAATTATCACATATATAAATTCCTGTCTCCCTTTCTCTGTATCCTATTCAGCACATGTATTTTTTTATGCATATATATAATATCCTACCTGGTATCACACGGACATTCTTTTGAGCTCCCTGACTTTGGAATATAAAATTGTGAGAACAGATGACTCTCCCTAAATAATGATGGAACTGAAAATTCAACCTATGGGTGAGCTTCCTAGTGAAAAACACTATACATAAATCCATGTTCAGTAAAATGAATATTTTTGAATACGTGGATGAATTATATTTCATGATGAATTTCGATTGGCATATATATTGCTAAATATTAATGTGTGTGTGTGTGTGTATGTGTGCATGTGTGTGTGTGTGTGTGTGTGTGTTTGTGTATTTTTTTTAAATCTGGAAAAAATATATATGTGTATATATATATATATATATATATATATATATATATATATATTTTTTTTTTTTTTTCCTCCAGATTTAAAAAAAAAATATGAAAAATATGTGTCTTATTATACACTCCCTAAATTCATTTATATTCGTGTATGTGGGTTCAAAATCCAATCTTTACAAGATTATTTTCAGCAATATTTATATTCCTGTAATACATTTTTGTTTCCTACTACTGAAAACTAAGTTCAGTAGGTGGTGCATACAAATCCTAATATTTCTACAGTACCTGACCCAGTTTAACATCAATGCAAGTATATTGCTATGGGACATGATGTGTATTTTGAAGTTCATTTTTATTCAACACTGGTATATTACTATTTTATCTGTTTATGGACATCATAGGATATATTTTTTCATCCACAACTTCACAAAATTATAGGCATTTGGTTCACATTCATTTACTTACTACTTAAGAACACATGTATTCCTCCATGTTTCTTTACTGGTCTTTTCACTAGACTTCTTTCTAAACACATTATTTTTGATTCCATAATCATTTTTGAAGCAATACTCACCCTTCACGATAAACCGTAACCCTAATATTACCATTACATATATAACTGGTTGGAATGATTGTATATATATCAATATAAGATTTCCAATATATTTTCAGATGCAAACTCAATCCATTATTTAAAGTTGGAACTAGTTATATACTTTATCACAATATGGTCTATTCATGCAACATCTCAATAATCATCAACACAAGGTACACCTATTTGTATCACCAGTACTAATTTATAAGTTTCCAGAATATTACTCCCCATAATGGTGGAAGAAATACTCATGTCACCTTATCAACATATACAATTTATCACGGTAGTATTCTGGACACAAAATGCAAAGGTCACACATATGATTGTACCAAAGCCTAAATGGAAAGTGACCATGGATTACTAAAAACATCCATGTCCAGGGTGCCTAATGCTCTCAAATGTCAATCCTATTGATTACTACATATTTGTTTCTTCCTAAGATTATATATTCAACCTCAAGCCTGTTGAAAATGTCTAATCCTATCACTCACTTTATACTTTGCCTGATTTCCTAATCTTTCTATTGATATCTGCTTTCCTACATATTTTTCCCAGTTCATCATTGTGACTGTCTCTTCACATGTGCTGACATTTACATTCACTCTCTAACTGAAACCCTATTGCTAAAGAACTTTTGGTCCAACTCCTAGAGTCACTCTTCTTCCTAAACCTACTGACTATCTTCCTAATCCTACAGACTATCCCTTTTTGACTGGATGTTCTCTTCTACATTCAATCATCCGAGGTACACGGTCCTATGCCATTGTATATCGATTTATCTGAGACCTCGGTGCAGAACATAATTCAAGCTAAGTATACAAATCAAGGGTTCTGTTGCCCTGAATGTCAGGAAGGTCTTTGCCTCAGGCCACCCCTTTGTGAAGCCTGAAGAAAAAATTTTCAAATGGAAATAAATGGACATCACCTGTGGCTCTTTGCTTAATTACTTTGGAAAGGGATTTGTCTGAATCTGCCTCTTGGCCCTGTGTGAGGCTGTGGCTTAGATTCTCAGCACCTAATGGATCTAAAGAAAGAACCCATGTGTGCATTCAAAACCAAAATGGCAAAAAGAGCAGTCATTGTGGATGAAGATTCTTGCCTTTCTCTGTTAGGTTCCTGACCCCCTTCAAGTGAGAATAGGGATCCTCTTTGTCAAATGAATTCTTCAATGCTCTGCAGATATGCTTGGGTTTTCTCATGACTCCAAATCACATAAAAAATCTATACCTGACATTCAGTAAGCCTCAAATTATAGAAACAGAGCGGATTTAATGGCAGGCCTTTTTGATCACTCCTGGTTCACAGGAAGGGTGTCCAGGCCACCCTGACTTCAGGGAAATTAGAGGCAAGGGAGCTTATTCTGGAAACTGTCTTTGGTTGCGACCCTCATGAAAACTTCCATCCAGAACTTTTGATGAGGGTCTTTATGGACGAAGATGAGGGCCATGTGGGAGTTTTTTTGTTCTAATTGTGGTCATTTGTGTGGGGGTTGGAAGAGATGACTTGGTCCACCTGGGCTTGAACTCTGGTGTGATTTCCCTTAGAGCCTGAGTTCTGGAACGTACCTCATAGAAGTATTGAAATGAATTGTGTTGGTTTTTAGGAGGCCACGCATGAATGTCACCCTTTGAAACTGAGATCTAGGCCCAAGGTGGCTTTCCACAGAGCAATGGGAATCTAAGCCAGGAAATCACATGATTTTATTCTGAAAGACTTTGCAGCCATTGTTGGCCCTCGGAAGCAAGAAGGAGTGGCCATACTCATATCGATTAAAATCAACTTAAACCTAAGTTAATCAAAAGTGATAAAGAAGGACACTATATACTGTTAAAAGGCACCATTAACCAACAAGACATAACAATTATCAATTTGTATGCATCAAACAATGGTGGTGCAAAGTCATAAAACAAACTCTCCTCAACTTCAAGAGTCATATAGGCTATAACACAATAATTACGGGTGACTTCAGCACACAACTCTCGCAATTGGACAGATCCTCTAGAGAAAATCTGAATTAAGAAACTATAGAACTTAATAGAACAATCAATAACCTAGACTTAACCAACATATATAGAATATATCAAACATCATAAAGTGGATACATGTTCTTCTCAGCAGCACATTGGTCTTACTCAAATATAGACCATATATTATGCCATATGGAAACTCTTAGTAAATATAAAAGTATGGAGATAATACCATGCACCATATCTGATCATAATGGAATGAAACTTGAAATTAATGATTGAAGAAGGAAGGAAAAATTCTACATCACATGGAAAATGAACAATATGTTACTGAATGATCAATGGGTTACAGAAGACATAAAGGCGGAGATAAAAAATTTCTTAGAGACAAATGACAATACAGACAAAGCATACCGGATTCTATGGAAAACAATGAAAGCAGTTTTAAGAGGGAAATTCATTTCTTGGAATTCTTTCCTCAAAAAAAAAAAAAAGAAAAAAAAACAACAAATAAATGATCTCACACTACATCTCAAAAACCTAGAAAAAAAAAAGCAAAACAACAAATGTAGTAGAAGACAAGAAATAATTAAAATTAGAGGAGAAATCAACAAAATTGAAACAAAAAAATTGAAAAAATAAAAGTTGGTTCTTTGAAAATAAATTAAATCGACAGGGCCTTAGCCATGCTAATGAAGAGAAGTAGAGAGAGAACTCAAATTACTAACATATGGGATAAAAAAGGCAACATCACAACAGACACTACAGAAATTCAGATGATAATTAGAAAGTATTTTGAAACCCCATATTCCAATAAAACAGAAGATAATGAAGATATTGATAAATTTCTTATGTCATATAATCTGCCAAGTTTGAGTCCAGAAGACTCACACAATTTAAATAGACCAATAACAAAGGAAGAAATAGAAGAAACCTTCAAAAGACTACCAACCAAAAAAACCTGGACCAGATGGTTATACAGCAGAGTTCTACAAAACGTTCAAAGATGAATTAATACCAATACTTTTCAAGCTATTTCAAAAAATAGAAAAAGAAGGAGTTCTTCCAAATTCATTCTATGAGGCCAACATCACCCTGATCCCAACACCAGACAAAGACACTTAAAAGAAAGAAAACTACAGACCAATATCTCTAATAAACTTGGATGCAAAAATTCTCAATAAAATCCTGGCAAATAAAAAACAAAAGCATATAAAAAAATTGTGCTTCATGATCAAGAGGGATTCATCCCAGGGATGCAAGGCTGGTTCAATATACGGAAATCAATAAATGTAATCCATCACATCAATAGACTTAAAGAGAAGAACCATATGATCATCTCGATAGATGCAAAAAAAGCATTCTACAAAGCACAGCATCCCTTTTTCTTTAAAACTCTATAAAACACTAGGAATAACAGGAACTTACCTCAACATGGTAATAGCTATATATGCTAAACCTCAGGCTAGCATCATCCTAAATGGAGAAAAACTGAAGGCATTCCCTCTAAAATTTGCAACAAGACAGGGATGCCCTCTATCACCACTTCTATTTAATTTAGTTCTTGAAATACTATCCAGAGCAATGATACAGACAAAGGAAATTAAAGGCATAAAAATAGGAAAAGAAGAACTTAAATTATCGCTATTTGTGGATGACATGATAATATATTTAACAGACCCAAAAGGGTCTACAAAGAAACTGCTAGAGTTAATAAATGAATTCAGCAAATTGGCAGGATATAAAATCAACACGCATAAATCAAAGGCATTCTTGTATATCAGCAACAAAACTTCTGAAATGAAAATGAGGAAAACCACTCCATTTACAGTATACTCAAAGAAAATAAAAAACTTGGGAATCAACCTAACCAAAGAGGTGAAAGATTTATACAATGAAAACTACAGAACCCTAAAGAGAGAGATAGAAGAAGATGTTAGAGGATGGAAAAATATGCCCTGTACATGGATAGGCAGAAATAACATCATCAAAATGGCGATATTACCCAAAGTTCTCTACAGGTTTAATGCAATGCCAATCAAAAACCCAATGGCATTTCTTGTAGAAATAGATAAAGTAATCATGAATTTCATATGGAACAACAAAAGACCCAGAATAGCGAAAGCAATTCTAAGCAGGAAGTGTGAATCCAGAGTTCAAACTGTACTACAAAGCAATAGTAACAAAAACAGTGTGGTACTGGTATCAAAACAGGCAGATGGACCAATGGTACAGAATAGAGGACACAGAGACATATCCACAAAATTACAACTTTCTTGTATTTGAAAAGGGACCTAAAAGCATGCAATGTAAGAAGGATAGCATCTTCAACAAATGGTGCAGGGACAATTGGAAATTCATATGCAACAAAATGAAACGGAATCCCTTTCTCTCACAATGCATAAAAGTTAACTCAAAATGGATCAAGGAGCCAGATATAAAATCAGAGACACTGCGTCTGATAGAAGAAAAAGTTGGCTACGATGTACATACTGTGGGGTTGGGCTCCAAATTCCTTAATAGGACACCCATAGTCCAAGAGTTCATAAAAAGAATAAACAAATGGGACTTACTTAATCTAAAAAAGTTTTTTCTCAGCAAGAGAAACAATAAGAGAGTTAAATAGAGAGCCTACATCCTGGGAACAAATTTTTACCCCTTACACTTCAGATAGAGCCCTAATATCTAGAATATACAAAGAACTCAAAACAATTAAACAATGAGATAACAAATAACCCAATCAACAATGGGCCAAGGATCTTAACAGACACTTCACAGAGGAGGATATACAATCAATCAACAAGTACATGAAAAAATGCTCACCATCTGTAGCAGTCAGAGAAATGCAATCAAAACCACCCTAAGATACCATCTCACTCCAGTAAGATTGGCAGCCATTATGAAGTCGAACAACAATAAGTGTTGGTGAGGATGTGGGGTAAAGGGTACACTTGTACACTGCTTGTGGGCCTGCAAATTGGAGAGTCCAATATGGAAAGCAGTATGGAGATTCCTGGGAAAGCTGGGAATGGAACCACCATTTGAGATATCGCCCTTCTCAGACTCTTCCCTGAGGATCTTAATAGAGAGCAGTATAAGGATACTGCCACATCGATGATCATAGCGGCACAATTCACAATAACTAGACTGTGGAACCAAACTAGATGCCCTTCAATAGACGAATGGATAATAAAAATGTGGCATCTATACACAATGGAGTATTACACAGCACTGAAAATGACAAAATCATAGAATTTGCAGGGAAATGAATGGCATTAGAATAGATTATGCTAAGCGAAGCTATCCAATCCTTAAAAAACAAATGCCAAATGTTTCCTTTTATATAGAGAGAGCAAATAAGAAGAGAACAGGGAGGAAGAACATGAGAAAAATATTAAAACTAAACAGAGATGAGTCGGGGGAGAGAATGGGAGAGAGAAGGAAAATTATATGGAAATGGTAGGAGACTACTCAATGTTACACAAAATTACATATAAGAGGTTGTGAGGCTAAAGAGGGGAAAACAAGGGAGAGAATTAAACAACAGCAGATGAGGTAGAGAGGGAAGATGGGAGGGGAGGGGGAATAGTAGGGGATAGGAAAGGTAGCAGAATTCAACAATAACTAGTATGCTATTATGTAAAAACGTGAGTGTGTAACTGATGTGATTCTGCGATTTGTATTTGGGGTAAAAATGGGAGTTCATAACCCAATTAAGTCAAATGTATGAAAGATGATATATCATGAGCTTTATAATGTTTTGAACAACCAAAAAAAAAGAATTGAATTTCCAATATTTGAGTCATATAACAACTTTATTTTTTAATAAAATTGTCTTTTATTTGTTATCTTACTTGCTGGTATCTGCCTTTCAGTTTTAAAAAACTATGTGCTTTAGCCATTCATCCATGTAGCATGTAACAGAAAATTTTGAGTGTCTCCATATAACCAGATTGGCAAGGCATCAAGGTTTCCTTCACAAACAAGGTGAAGGCTTTGCCATTAGAAATTTAATATTCTGCAAAACAATTTTTTTTAACTTTTCAATTAAATTTCCAAAAAAATTTAGAAAAAAAAAGAATCTAAACCCCACAGTAAGAAGGCCTCAAAGTGGAGAAGTGGAGCATTTACGGCAGGCCTATTTGATCACTGCTGGTTCACAGGAAGCGTGTTCAATCAACCCTGATCTTAGGCAAATGAGGGGCAAGGGAGCTTATTTTGGGCACTGGTTTGGATGTGCACCTCATGGAAAACTCCATCCAGAGGTTATGATGTGTGTTTATATGGAAAAAGATGAGGGCCATGTGGGAGTGTTTTGGTTTTAATTGTGGTCATTTGTGTGGTAGTTGAAAGAGATGACTGGGTCCACCTGGGCTTGAACTCTGGTGTGATTCCCCTTAGAGAATGAGATTTGGAACTGACTTCAGAGAAGTATTGCCATGAATGTTGTTGGGATTTCAGGAGGCCGCGCATGAGAGTCGCCCTTGGAAACTGAGATCTTGGCCCAGAGAGGCTTTCCAGAGAGCACTGGGAATCTCAGCTAGGATATCACAGGTTTTATTCTGAAAGACCTGGCAGCCATCGTTGAGAGTCAAAACACACATGGACCTCACATTGGAGACCTCAATGGGCCTGGCTTCATGTGACAATTTGGCCACTCTTTGGGAAGCCTTGCCTGTGAGAGATCTCCAGATCCTTCATTAAAATGAGCTTCCTCAACATTTAATGGATCCTGAATGAATTGAAACCCACAGTACCAACAACTTTATATGTGAAAAATAGTTAGATAAATACCATGAATTTTTAGAAATTCTCATGACCAGGTGGCACTGGAGAACCTTTAGATGTCCTGTTGCTGATCATGAGTATACCAGACAGTGCCTTGATTGACTAGGTATCATGAAAATGGTGTAGAACAGAGATGCCAGTAAGTTGGAGCCTGATATGTAGTGGGCCTAGAGCAGTGGTGTGCAGGTGTGTGATAAAACATCTGTGGTGGGGCCTGTGGATCTGCCATTGACTTTCAAATGCCTTGACACAGACACGGTGCAGCCAGCAGACCCTTCTATATAAAGGCACCTTGTTATATGGAGATTTTTCACGGCAATGTTTAGAATCAGGTTGCTATGGTCAAGGGGCAAGCTATGTGGGATAGAAGCCTATTTGGTGCATTCCCATGCAGACACTGACCCACCACACGTGACAGAACTCCTTCCAGCACTGTGTCCCACTTGAACTCCTTGTATTTCGTGAAGCAAATACCAAACTCCCAGTGCAGCAGCAAGAAACACAATGAAAAGTCGAGGATGACCAAGTGGCTTCACAGTCCACATGGGGTGACACTTAGCCCCCGTGGCCACAATTTAGCTACAAAGAGAGAATTTAGCACTGCTGCCTCATGTTCATTGGAAAATAAGAAACCATGTCCTCCTGGTCACATAGATGCAAACCTAGCTTTGATGGTCTCACTACATCGAAAGTTAAAGCTCCTGAAAACAACATATATTTCAAGTGCCCAAGCTCAGAGGCAATTTCTCAAGAAGTGTTTAGGCCAGCAGATCTCCATGTTTGTGGAGTGTTTACCATGTCACTTACTTTTGGAAACTGCTCTATCAACTCCAAGGTTGTGAACTCCTGAGCATTTTCCATTCTAAATATATATTCACAGATTTTCTAACTCTTCTCCTCTAATTCTGACTTACTTGGGGCAAAGGGAATGTCAAGTCATTGTTCTGGATGAGAGAGGGAAGATTGTTTTGTAGCACATATTTGCATACACATTGGATTCATTTTCCAATTTTCTGTTTGAAATACTGAATCCCTGACACTAACCCATACCCTACTAAACTCTGACTACTAATCCTAATATAATGGAGAAAAATAACCCAAACAGAATAGAAATACAAGCATTTCAGAAGAAGCATGGTGTATAGTTGGAATTACCTTTTGCATGATATAAGGTAGGAGTTATAAATCTAGTCAATTATTTGTTGAAATAATTTTTCATGTGTTTTTAAAGTTAAGAAAAATGTGAATTCCTGTCTCCCTTTCTCTGTAGCCTCTTAAGCAAATGTATTTTTATATGCACAAATAGAATCCTACCTGGTTTCACATACACATTCTTGTGAGGTGGCTGACTTGGCAGATACAAATTGTGAGAAGAGATCACTCCTCCTAAACGCTGTTTTAACTGAAAATTGAACCCATGGGTGAGCTTCCTAGATGAACAACACTATACACATATTCATGTTCAGTAAAATGAATATTTTGGGATATGCGGATGAGTTATTTTTCATGATGAATTTCAATTGGCATATATATTGCTACATTATAATGTGTGTGTTTGTGTGTCTATATATACATTATATATATATATATATATATATATATATATATATATATATATATATATTCTCCAGATTTACCAAAATATGAAATATATGTGTCTTCTTATACACCGCGTGAATTCATTCATATTCATATATGTGGATTTATAATCAACTTTTAAAAAGTTTATTCTCAGAAATATACATCCACTGAAATAAATATTTGTTTCCTAGTACTGAAAACTAACTTCAGGGAAGGGTGCTTACAAATCCTAATATTTCTACAGTAACTGACCAAGTTTAACATCAATGCAAGTAGATTCCTATTGGATATGGTGTGTTTATTAAAGTTCATTTTAATCAAACCTGGTACGTTATTATTTCTTCAGTTTATAGACATCATAAATTATATCCTTTCATTCACAAGTTCACAAATTTATAAACATTTGGTTCACTTTCAATCACTTCCTCCTTCAGAACACTTATATTTCTCCATGTTTCTTGACTGGTCTTTTCACTAGACTTCTTTCTAAAGACATTGTTTTCGATTCCATAATCATTTTTGAAGCAAAACTCACACACTATTTATGATAAACGGTAACCCTAATATAACCATTAGATATATAAGTGGTTGGAATGAATGTATGTATATCAATAAATGATTTCCTCTATTTTTTCAGATATCAATACAATCCATTATTTAAATTTGGAACCAGTCATATAATTTATTCACAGTATGGTCTATTAATGCATCATCTCTATATTCATCAACACAGGGTAAGCCGATTAGTATCCCCAGTACTAATTTATATCTTTTCAAAATATTTCCCCCAGAAATGGTGGAAGAAATACTCATGTCACCTGATCTTCATATACATATTAACACAGTAATATTCTGGACACAAAATGCGAAGGTCACCCTTATGATTGTACCAAAGCCTCAATGGAATGTGAACATGGATTACTAAATATATCCATGTCCAGGTTGCCTAATGCTCTCAAATGTCAATCTTATTGGTGACTACAAATTGGTTTCTTCTTAAGATTATGTATTCAACCTCAACCCTGTTGAAAATGTCTAATCCTATCACGTTATACTTTGCCTGATTTCCTAATGTCTCTATTGATGTCTGCTTTCCTACATATTTTCCCCAGTTCATCATTGTGCCTGACTCTTCACATATGGTGTCATTTATATTCACTCTCTAACCAACACCCTATTGCTAAAGTACATTTGGTCCAAATCCTAGACTCACTCTTCCTTCTAAACCTACTGACTATCTTCCTAATCCTACACACAATCCCTTTTTGACTGGATGATCTCTTCTACATTTAATCATCTGAGGTACAGGGTCTTATGCCATTGTATATCAATTTAACTGAGACCTCGGTGCAAAACATAACTCAAGCTAAGGATCCCAATCAAGGGTCCAAATCCTTCTGGGCTTCAAATATTACCTAGATTTCTGTTTTCATACTTATGTTCTACCTCTATATTCTTATAAATATCGCTGGTTCCCAATACCATTATTCATCCAGCAGAATGATTTCCAACCCAAATCAAACATGCTATTAATCCTAACCATACAACGTTCTTTCAATCTCACTTTACAGAAGAGCAGGGACAAAGTTGGTATTACAATACAGGAAGTTAGGAGATCTTCCAACTGCTGAGTACCTCAAAATCCATGCAGAAATGATCCCTGGAGAAGATGCAGGCAGCTATGAAGGACCTGAGAGAACAAAAGTCATATTCCATGGCAAAAAACATGGTCAGGATGAAAAGATGTGTCTGAGTCAGCCTCTCTATTCTTTATGTAGGGAAGATGGACCAAACCAGGCCTGTGTGGAGAGCTGTTCCCAGGTAACTATGGTTTCTATACCATTCTAACATGAGAAAGTATCACAGGAAGTAGGGCAGCCTCCATGTCAGGAGACAATAGGAAGAAACTGTTAGGACAAAGTGGTGGCCAAGACAGTGACCTCATTCATTTTCTGAAGGTAGTGACCTCACCTCACTTCCTTGGTGATGGAGCTCTCTGAATTTTGTGATCCAGGAAGCAAGGCACCCTGAGCCAGTCCCAGTCCCAGTCGCAGTGGGCTCATTTCTTTGGATTTTCCAGGAACAGAGTCAGTCTTTCTTGGTACCTACTGATGTAAGGGTTGCCAAATACCAAGAAAGCTCTGAAGAGGGGTCTTTCCTGAGAGGATAGGAATTGGCTCACCACTGCGTCCTTACAACTTCACAGATTTGACCAAGGAGACCAGATCTGAGACAGAAAGGCCATTTCTGGGGAGCATTGTATGTCCTACCAGTCAGAGGACATTCCAGATAGTCACAGACCTACTTGGAAGAAGGAGGTGCATTAGAGGGTGTTGGTTTGTGTTTGTGGTTTTTTCACATGATCTGAGAATAGGTAAAAAAGGAGGTTTGTTTGGTTTGGAGTGGACTGTTTCTAGTAAGTCATTTGACAAGGAGACTGTTTCTGTGTCTGTGTATCCCATTGTGTTTTTCTTTGTAGATATTAGAAAAGAAAATAGCTCATTGGGTGTGTCCTGTCTAGTAGAAAACTTCCCAGTATGCATCCTTCCCAATTAATGAATGGACTGAGGCTTGCCTCATCCATGGGCAACACCTGCTATCTACCTAAGTTCTCATTTTTTTCCTGAATTCTGGCCACTCTCAAGATTAGTATCATGTATTTTTGTACAAGATACGTACCACCTCCAAGCTCTGTGACATGGCCATGTACTGGATAGTTGAAGAGAATGGCGAGCATCTCAGAAAACTCACATATCAGAGTAACCAGGAAAGTCTCCTAGGAGAAACCCTGCTTGGGGGCTTTTGATTACCTATTGTTCTGTTTCTCTGAATGTCAGAAAGGTCTTTGCCTCAGGCCAAACCTTAGTGAAGCCTGAAGAAAAGAGTTTTCAAATGGAAATGAATGGGAATCACCTGTGGCTTTTTACTTTATTGCTTTGGAAAAAGATTTGTCTGAATCAGCCTCTTGGCCCTGTGTGAGCCTGTGGTTTAGATTTTCAGCACCTGATGGGTCTAGAGAAAGATCCCATGTGGGCATTCAAAACCAAAATGGAAAAAAGATCAGTCATTTTGGATGAAGCCTCTCGCCTTCCTCTGTAATATTTCTGAGCTCCATCAAGTGAGAATAGGGATCATTTGTGTCAAATGAGTTCTTCAAAGCCCTGCAGAGGCTGGACAATAGGTGCTTGCATTTTCTCATGACTCCAATTCACACAAAGAATCTATACCCCACAGTCAGTAGGCCTCAAATTTGAGAAGTGGAGCAGTATTAACAGCAGTCCTATATGATCACTTCTGTTTCACAGGAATGTTGTCCAGGCCACCCTGACTTTAGGCAAATGAGGGGCAAGGGAGATTATTTTTGACACTGTCTTGGGCTGTGCCCCTGATGGAAACCTCCAGCTAGAGTTTATGATTAGTGTCTATATAAAAGAAGAAGAGGGCCCTGTGGGAGTGTTTTGGTTTTAATTGTCATCATTTGTGTGGCAATTGGAAGAGATGCCTGGGTCCACCTGGGCTTGAACTCTGTTGTGATTCCCCTTAGAGACTGAGTTGTGGAACTGAACTCAGAGAAGTATTGCCATGAATTGTATTGGGATTTTTGGAGGCCACGCATGAGATTCGCCATTGGAAACTGAGATCTAGGCCCAGGGTGACTTTCCACAGAGCACTGGGAATCTCAGCCAGGATATCACAAGATTTTATTTTGAAAGATTGTCAGCCATAGTTGAGAGTCAAAACACACATGGAATTCACATTGTAGACCTCAATGGGCCTGGCTTCATGTGACCTTTTGCCCACTCTTTGGGAAGCCTTGCCTGTGAAAGTTCTCCAGAGCTTTCATTGAAATGAGATTCCTCACCTTTTAATGGTTCCTGTATAAATTAAATCCCACAGTGCCTCCAACTTCATTATTGAAAAATATCTAGGTAAATACCATGAATTTTTTGAAATTACTATGACCAGGTTGCACTGGAGAACTTCTGAATGTCCTGTTCCTGATCATGATTGTACCAGACAGTGCCTTGATTGACTGGGTTTCATGAAAAAAAGTGTAGAACATAGATGCCAGAAAGTTGGAGCCTGCAGACTAGTGGGCCTAGAGCAGAGGAGTGTAGGTGTGTGAAAAAAACATTTGTGGTGGGGCCACGTGGATCTGCCATTGGCTTAGAAAGACTTGTGACTGACATGGTACAGCCAGCAGACCCTTCTATGTAAGGGCATCTTGTTATATGGAGAGGATTCCTGCCAAAGGTCAGAATCAGGTTGCTATTGTCAAGTTGAAAAGCTATGTGGGATTGAAGCCTCACTGGTGCATTTTACTAACCCACCACACGTGAGAGTACATCCTCCAGCACTGTGTCCCAGTAGAACTCCTTGTATTTCGTGAAGCCAATACCAAACTCACAGTGCAGCAGTAAAAAACACCACGAAAGTGGATAATGACCAAATGGCTCTACAGACAACACAGTTAGATACTTAGACCCCAGTGGCCAAAGTTTACCTACAAAGAGAGAATTCAGCACTGCTGCCTCATGTTCACTAGAAAACAAAAAACCATGTCATCCAGGTCACATAGATGGAGACCCAGAATTGATGGTCTCACTACAAAGGAAGCTAAAACTCCTGACAACAATATATATTTTAACTGCCCGACCTCAGAGGCAGTTTCTCAAAAAGTCATTGGGCCAGCAGAGCTCCATGTTTGTGGAGTGTTTACCCTCTCCCTTTTTGTAACCCGTTCTACCTCCTACAAG
Source organism: Callospermophilus lateralis (assembly GCF_048772815.1). NCBI lineage: Eukaryota > Metazoa > Chordata > Mammalia > Rodentia > Sciuridae > Callospermophilus > Callospermophilus lateralis. The sequence goes on from NW_027513904.1 coordinate 91,798, forward strand.
TTTGTGAACTCCTGAGCATTTTTCTTTCCACATATGTATTCACAGATTTTCTAACTTTTCTCCACTAATTGTGTCTTATTTGGGGCGAAGGTAATGTCAAAGCATTGTTCTGGATGAGAGTGGGATGATTTTTGTGTAGCACATATTTGCATACACATTAGATTCATTTTCATATTTTCCATTTGAAATACTGAATCCCTGACACTAACCCATACCCTACTAGACTCTGACTACTAATCCAAATATGATGGAGAAAAAGAAACTTAACAGAATAGAAATACAGGCCTTTCATAGGAGGCATGGTGTATACTTGGACTTGCCTTCGGCTTTTTCAACGGTATGTGTTATAAATATAGTCAACTTTTCATTGTAATACTTCTCCATGAGTTTTTAAAATTAACACATATGTAAATTTCTGTCTCCCTTTCTCTGTAGCCTATTCATCACATGTATTTTTTAATGCATCTTTAGAATTCTACCTGGTATCACATGTACATTCTTGTGAGCTTGATTATTTTGGAAGATACAAATTGTGAGAAGAGATCACTCCCTCTAAATACTGATGGAACTGGAAATTCAACCTATGGGTGAATTTCCTAGATGAACAATATTATGCATAAATAAATGTTCAGTAAAATGAATATTTTTGGATACGTGGATGATATCTATTTTATTATGATTTTCAAATGGCATATATATTGCTACATTTTAATGTCTGTGTATGTGAGTATCTATCTATCTATCTATCTATCTATCTATCTATATAGATATAGATATCTACTCTTTAGATTTTCCAAAATATGAAATATATGTGTCTTATTATACACTTTCTAAATTTACTCATGTGTGTGTATGTGGATTTATAATCAAATTTTCACAAAATAATTCTTAGAAATATTCATCCACCTTAAATACATATTTATTTCCTAGTACTAAAAACTAAATTCAGTGAATGGTGCATACAAATCGTAATATTTCCACAGTGACTGACCCAGTTTCACATCAATGCAAGTAGACACCTATGGGACCATGATGTGTATTTTGAAGTTCATTTTTATTCAACACTGATACATTACTATTTCTGCAGTTTATGGACATAATAGGATATATTCTTTCATCCACAATTTCACAAATTTATAGGCATTTAGTTCACTTTCAATCACTTCCTACTTCAGAACACATGTATTCCTCCATGTTTCTTGACTGTTCTTTTAATGAGATTCTTTCCAAACACATTATTTTTGATTTCCATAATCATTTTTGAAGCAAAACTCAGACACTCTTCATGATAAACCATAATGCTAATATTACCATTAGATGTATAACTGGTTAGAATGAATTTATGTATATCAATATAAGATTTCCTATATATTTTCAGATATCAATTCAATCCATTATTTAAAGTTTGAACCAGTTATATTATTTATTCACAGTATGGTCTATTAAGGCATCATCTCTATATTCATAGACCGATGGTATACCTATTTGTATCCCAAATACTAATTTATAAGTCTTTAAAATATTGCTTTAAGAATATTGGAAGAAATACTCTAGCCACCTGATATATATATACATTTCATCACAGTAATATTCCTGACACAAAATGCAACGGACACACTTATGATTGTACCAAAGCCTATATTGAAAGTGAGCATGTATTACTAACAACATCCATGTCCTGATTAACTAATGATCTCAAATATCATTCCTATTGGTGAGTACATATTTGTTTCTTCCTAAGATTAAATATTGAAACTGAACCCTGTTAAAAATGTCTCATCCTATCACTCACTTTGTACTTTGCCTGATTTCCTAATGTCTCTATTGATATCTGATTTCCTACACATTTTCCCCAGTTCATCACTGTGACTGACTCTTGAAATATGCTGACATTTACATTCACTCTCTAACAAAACCCCTATATCTAAAGAACTTTTGGTCCAACTCCTAGACTCACTGAAATGGGTTCTTCAAAGCCCTGCAGAGGGTAGCCCATAGGTGCTTGGGTTTTCTCATGACCCCAATTCACATAAAGAATCTATGCCCCACAGAGAGTAGGCCTCAAATTGGAGAAGTAGAGCAGTATTAATGGCAGGCCTATTTGATCACACCTGATTCACAGGAAGGGTTTCCAGGCCACCCTGAATTTAGGCAAATAAGGGGCAAATGAGCTTATTTTGGACACTGTCTTAGGCTGCGCCCCTCATGGAAACCTCCAGCAAGAAGTTATGATGAGAGTTTATATTGAAGAAGATGAGGGCCATGTGGGAGTGTTTTGGTTTAATTGTGGTCATTTGTGTGGTAGTTGGAAGAGATGACTGGGTCCACATGGGCTTGAACTCTGGAGTGATTCCCCTTAGAGACTGAGTTCTGGAAATGAACTCAGAGAAGTATTGACATGAATTGTGTTGGGATTTTAGGAGGCCACACATGAGAGTTGCCCTTGGAGACTGAGATCTAGGCCCAGGATAGCTTTCCAAAGAGCACTGGGAATCTCAGCCAGGATATCACATGACTTTATTCAGAAAGACGTGGCAGCCATTGTTGAGAGTCAAAACACACATGGACCTCAATTGTAGACCTCAATGGGCCTGGCTTAATGTGACCTTTTGGCCACTCTTTGGGAAGCCTTGCCTCTGAGAGTTCTCCTGAGCTTTAATTGAAATAATCTTCCTCACCATTTCATGATTCCTGAATAAATTGAAAGCCACAGTGCCTCCAAATTCATCCTTGAAAATTGGCTATATAAATACCATGAATTTTTTAAATTCCCATGAACAGGTGGCACTGGAGAACCTTTGGATATCTGTTGCTGATCACGAGTGTACCAGACATTGCATTGATTGACTGGGTTTCATGAAAATGGTGAGAACAGAGATGCCAGAAAGTTGGAGCCTGCTGACTAGTGGGCCCAGAGCAGTGGTGGGCAGGTGTATGATAAAACATCTGTCGTGGGGACACGTGGTTCTGCCATTGGTTTCCGAATGATTTGTGACTGACATGGTGCAGCCAGCAGAACCTTACAAGTAAAGGGACCTTGTTATATGGAGAGGTTTCAGGGCAATGTTCAGAATCAGGTTGCTATGGACATGGGTGCAAGCTTTTTGGGATAGAAGCCTGGTTGGTGCATTCTCCTGCAGACCCTCATCCACTACACGTGAGAGTACTCCCTCTAGCACTGTGTCCCAGTTTTTCTCCTTGTATTACGTGAAGCCAATACCAAACTCCCAGTGCAGCAGTAAGAAACACCACGAAAAGTGGAGTATGACCAAATTGCTTCACAGATCACATGGTTAGACACTTAGACCCCAGTGTCCTCAGTTTACTAACAAAGGGAAAATTCAGAACTTCTGCCTCATGTTCAATAGCATATAAGGAACCATGTCATCCAGGTCACATAGATGCCGACCCAGGTTTGATGGTCTCAATACAAAGGAAGCTAAAGCTCCTGACAACAACAAATTTTTCAAGGGCCCAAACTCAGAGGCAGTTTCTCAACAACTCATTAGGCCACCAGAGTTCCATGTTTGTGGAGTGTTTACCCTGTACCTTACTTTTGGAAATTCCACTACCACTTCCAAGGTTGTGAACTCCTGAGCATTTTCTTTTCCAGATATATATTCACAGACTTTCAAACTCTTCTCCACTAATTGTGTATTACTTGTGGCGAAGGAAATATCAAGGCATTGTTTTGGAGGACAGTGGGAAGATTTTTGTCTAGCAAATATTTGCATACACATTAGATTCATTTTCCTATTTTCCATTAGAAATACTGAATCCCTGTCACTAACCCATACCCTACTAGACTCTGACTACTAATCTTAATAGGATGTAGAAAAAGAAACCTAACAGAATAGAAATACAGGCCGTTCATAGGAGGCATGGTGTATACTAGGACTTGCCTTCTGCTTTATCAAGTGAATGTGTTATAAATCTAGTCAACTTTTCATTGTAATACTTCTCCATGAGTTTTTAAAGTTAACACATATGTACATTTCTGTCTCCCTTTCTCTGTACCCTATTCATCTCATGAAATTTATTATGCATATTTAGTATCCTACCTGGTATCACACGTACATTCTTGTGAGCTTGCTGTTTTAGGAAGATACAAATTGTGAGAAGAGATCACTCCCCCTAAATACTGATGGAACTGAAAATTCAACATATGGGTGAATTTCCTAGATGAACAGCATTATACATAAATCCATGCTCAGTAAAAAGAATAGTTTTGGATATGAGGATGATATATATTTCATGATGAATTTTGATTGGCATACATATTACTACATTTTAATGTCTGTGTTTGTATCCTTATATATATATATATATATATATATATATATATATATATATATATATATATATATATATTTTTTTTTTTCTCCAGATTATTCAAAATATGAAATATATGTGTCTTATTTTACACTCACTAATTTAACTCATGTTCCTATATGTGGATTTATAATCAAATTTTCACAAAATTATTCTCAGAAATATTCATCCACATGAAATACATATTTATTTCCCAGTACTGAAAACTAACTTCGGTGAAAGGTGCTTACAAATCCTAATATTTGTACAGTAACTGACCCAGTTTAACATCAATGCAAGTAAAATCCTATGGGACATGATGTGTATTTTGAAGTTCATTTTTATTCAACACTGGTACATTACTATTTCTTCAGTTTATGGACATTATAAGATAATACTTTTCATCCACAAGTTAACAAATCTGTACGCATTTGGTTCACTTGCAATTACTTCCTGCTTCAGAATATATGTATTCCTCCATGTTTCTTGACTGTACTTTTCATGAGATTATTTCCAAACACATTATTTTCGATTTCCATAATCATTTTTGAAGCAAAACTCCCACACTCTTCATGATAAACCATAATGCTAAAATTACCATTAGATGTATAACTGGTTAGAATGAACTTATGTATATCAATATAAGATTTCCTATATATTTTCAGATATCAATTCAATCCATTATTTAAAGTTTGATCAAGTTATATTATTTATTTACAGTATGGTCTATTAAGGCATCATCTTTATAATCATAGGCACAGGGTACACGTACTTGTGTCCCCAATACTAATTTATAAGTCTTAAAATGTTGCTTTCAGAAATGTTTGAAGAAATACTGTAGTCACCTGATATACATTTACATTTCATCACAGTAATATTCCTGACAAAAAATGCAACGGACACCCTTATGATTGTACCAAAGCCTAAATTTAATGTGAGCATGTATTACTAACAACATCCATGTCCTGATTAACTAATGATCTCAAATATCATTCCTATTGGTGACTACATATTTGTTTCTTCCTAAGATTATATATTCAAACTCAACCCTGTTAAAAACGTCTTATCCTATTACTCACTTTGTACTTTCCCTGATTTCCTAATGTCTCTATTGATATCTGCTTTCCTACACATTTTCCCCAGTTCATCACTGTGACTGACTCTTCACATATGCTGACATTTGCATTCACTCTCTAACCAAAACCCTATATCTAAATAACTTTTGGAACTATCCCTTTTTGTCTGGAGGATCTCTTCCTCATTCAGTCATCCAAGGTACAAGGTCCTATGCCATTGTATAACGATTTATTTGAGACAACTTTGCGGAAATAATTCAAAGCTAAGTATCCCAATCAAGGGCCCAGTGTTCATCTGGGTTTCAAATCTTTCCTAGATTTCTGTATTCATACTTATATTACACCTATATATGCTTGTAAATATCGGAGGTCCCCAATACCATTATTCATCTCGCAGAATGATTCCTAACCCAAATTGAACATGTTATTAACCCTAACCATGCACTGTTCCCTCAATTTAACTTTACAAAGACCAGGGACAGAGTTGGTGTTATAATACAGGTAGGTAGGGGATCTTCCACCTGTTGAGAACCTCAAGTTCCATGCAGAAATAAACCCTGAAGAAGATGTAGGCAGCTATGAAGGACCTGAGAGAGCAACAGTAATCTTCCTTGGTAAAATACCTGGTCAGGATGAAGCGATGTGTCTGAATAAGCCTCTCTTTTCTTAAAATAGAGAAGATGGACCAAACCAGGTCTGTGTGGAGAGCTGTTAACATGTGCCTATGGTTGATATACCATTCTATCTTGTGAATGTGACACAGGAAGTAGGGGAAGCCTCTCTCTCGTGGGACCCTTGGAAGCAAATGTTAGGATAAAGTGGTTACCAAGGTAGTGACCTCATTCAGTTCCTGAAGGAAGTGACCTACCTCACTTCCTTGGTGATGGAACTCTCTGAACTTGGGATCCAGGAAGCCAGGCACTCCGAGCCAGTCCCAGTCCCAGTCCCAGTGGGTTCACTTGTTTGGATTTACCAAGGACAGAGTCAGTCTTTTTGGTACATACTGATGTGTGGATGGCTAAATGCCAGGAAAGCTCTGAAGAGGGGCCTTTCCTGAGAAAGCAGGTAGTGACTCACTGATTGATGCTGAAAACTTTACAGAGTTGGTAAAGGAGACCTGATCTGAGACAGGACAGTCCATTTCGAGGGAGCAGAGTAAGGCCCATCAGTCTGAGGACACTCTGGATAGTCACAGACCTACTTGGGGGAAGGAGGTGCCTTTGTGGGTGTGGGTGTGAATTTGTGTTTTTTTATCATGTTCTGAGAATAGGTAGGAAAGGCAGTATGTTTGGTTTGGAGTGGACTGTTTTTAGTAAGTCATTTGACAAGGCGAGTGTTTTTAGGTCTGTGTATCCCACTGTTTTCGTGGTTGTAGACAACACCTACTTCTTTCCTTAGTTCCTGTTTTCTTCCTGAATTCTGGCCACTCTCCAGAATAGGCTCATGTTTTTTTGTTCAAGATATGGACCTCCGTCGAGTTCTGTGACATGGCCATGTACTGGATAGATGAAGGGAATTGGGAGCATCTCTGAAAACTCGGATATCAGTGTGACCAGTAAAGTCTCAGTAGAGAAACCCTGCTTTGTGCCTTTTGCTTACCTACTGTTCTGTTGACCTGAATGTCAGGAAGGTCTTTTCCTCAGGCCACCAGTTTGTGAAGCCTGAAGAAAAGTGCTTTCAATTGGAAATGAATGAGCATCACCTGTGGCTCTTTGCTTAATTGCTTTGGAAAGGGATGTGTCTGAATCATCCTTTCGGCTCTGAGAGAGGCTGTGGCTTTGATTATCAGCACCTGATGGATCTAAAGAAAGATCCCATGTGTGCATCCAAAACCAAAATGGCAAAAAGATCAGTCATTGTGGATGAAGTCTCTTGCTTCCTCTGTTAGGTTCCTGACCTCCATTAAGTAAGTATAGGGATCCTTTGAGACAAATGAGTTCTTCAAAGCCCTGCAGCAGTGCTTGGGTTCTCACATGACTCCAAATCACATAAAGAATCTATACCTCACAGTCAGTAGGCTTCAAAATGAAGAAACAGAGCAGTATTACTGGCAGACCTATTTGATCAATCCTGGTTTACAGGAAGGGTGTCCAGGAAACCCTGACTTTAGGAAAATGAGGGGCAAGGGAACTTATTTTGGACACTGTCTTGGGCTGCGCCCCTTATGGAAACCTCCAGCCAGAGGTTATGATGAATGTCTACATGGAAGAATATGAGGGCCATGTGGGAGTATTTTGGTTTTAATTGAACATATTGTTAACCCTAACCATACACTGTTCCCTCAATCTAAGTGTTCAGAAAAGCAGGGAAAGATTTGGTCTTACAATACAGGAATGCAGGGGATCTTCCACCTGCTGAAAACTTCAAAGTTCCATGCAGAAATGAACCCTGGAGAAGATGTAGGCAGCTATGAAGGATCTGAGAGAGCAAAAGGCATCTTCCATGGCAAACAGCCTGGTCAGGATGAAGGGTTGTGTCTGAATCAGATTCTCTCTTCTTAATGTAGAGGAGAGGCCTGTGTGGAGAGCTGTTCAGAGGTGACTATTGTTTCTTTACCATTCTAACTTGTGAAAGTGTCACAGGAAGTAGGGACATCCTCCATGTTATGAGACCTTAGGAAGCAAATGTTAGGACAAGTTGGTTGCCAAGGCAGTGACCTCACTCAGTTACTAAAGGAAGTGACCTCACCTCACATCCTTGTTGATGGAACTCTCCAAATTTGGGTTCCAGGAATCTAGGCACCCAGGCCCAGTCCCAGCACCAGTTCCAGTGTTCTTACTTGTTTGGATTTTCCAAGGACAGAGTCAGTCTTTTGTGGTACCTACTTATGTGAGAATGGCCAAATTCCAGAAAAATTCTGAAGAGGGGCCCTTCCGGAGAAAACAGATAGAGGCTCACTGCTGGCTCCTGACAACTTCACAGAGTTGACCAAGGAGTCCAGATCTGAGACAGGACAGACCATTTCTGGGGAACATAGTATGGCCCTCCAGTCAGAGGACACTCTGGATAGTTCCAGACCCACTTGGGAGAAGGAGGTGCCTTTGTGGTTGTGGGTGTGGGTTTGTGGTTTTTTCTTTTGTTCTGAGAATAGTTAGGAAAGGGGGTGTGTTTGGTTTGGAGTGGACTGTTTCTAGTTAGTCCTTTGACAAGGCGAGTGTTTTTAGGTCTGTGTATCCCACTGTTTTCGTGGTTGTAGACATTAGAAAAGATAATGCCTCAATGGGTGTATCCTCTCAAGGAGAAAACTTCCCAGCATTCATCCGGCACAATTTATAAATGGAGTGTGGCTTGCCTTATCAATGGGCAACACCAACTATCTTCCTACGTTCCTGTTTTCTTCCTGAATTCTGGCCACTCTCCAGAATAGGCTCATGATTTTGTGTCAAATATATGTACCACTTCCAAGCTCTGTGACATGGCCATGTACTGGTAGCTGAAGGGAATGGCAAGCATCTCAGAAAACTCAGATATCAGTGTAGCCAGTAAAGTCTCAGTGGAGAAACCCTGCTTTGGGCCTTTTGATTACCTATTGTTATGTTGCCCTGAATATCAGGAAAGTCTTTGTCTCAGGCCACCCCTTTGTGAAGCCTGAAGAAAACAGTTTTCACATGGAAATGAATGGGCATTACCTTTGAGTTTACAATAAAACCTTCACAGATTTGGCTCTCATTAAGTTAAAAATACTTTTAGATTGTATCTCAGTGTAAAAAGTAACATGGAACTGTACATATCTTATTGATAACAAGTCCAATTATAGAACACAAATGATATACATAAATCTCCAACACTCCAACATGTTTTTCTTTTAAGCCTAGAATTACCATACAACCTTAGAACACCAGCTTGATACAATGGTCTTTGCAAGCTTCTACCTTACAGACTTGTATACCTGGAAGATATGAACACATTAACACCACAATTACATTGATGTTTTTGTATTAAACAAGTTTAGATTTTAAAGAAATAACATGGCACAATTTTATAAAAACAGTACTTGTTTTACCAGCTGTTTAATTTTTTAAGATTACTTGCTCAAAACTTACACATATAACCAAGTTACACACACCTTTTTTTATTATTTACTTAAACCCTTTTAATTACTTAATCATATAGACTCTCTTATCCAGAAACACGTTTTTCCTCTATTATATCTATATCTAGAACCTTTTAGTTTCTCTTTTCCATCTACTAACCTCTTTCTGTTCACATTTCAATACAATGCTTTTCAATTTCTGAATTTAAGCAGATTATTTTATAGACATCTACATTTTATTAGGGCCTTTTTGAAAACCTAGAAAACTTATTGGCCTAATTTTAAAGACATCTTTATTTTTATCTGTTTACCCAATTTGAATTAAAACATATGAATCACGTGAATCAAAGACATTTGGATACATTTTTAAATTTTTCATGAGCGCTCCTCATCTGTCAATTGTCATATCCCTGCATGATATATGGACATACACACATACAGACATACCAACATACAACACGTAACACAAATGTAACACATAACACAATAGTAAAGGCCTTGTAGCTTTTTTCAGGTGAAATCTCCATTGCAATGCTGAAAACTCCAGAGTCGATCAAAAATAGAACTGATCAGAAAACATTAACCCATCAGCAGAATCAAGATCATGAGCTCAAAAAAAAAATTACAGAATCTAAGAAAAGCAAGAGTCCTAAAAATGATGACTGGCCAGTAATTAGTAAATACCATATTATATACTTTTTTGGTTAGGTCTAGTTTGAGTTCAGGTAAAAAGACACATTTACTCTTTTTATCTGTCTCCTGCTGAGTGCTGCAGGCTTCTTTTATTTGCATATCAAAGTAAGTCCTGGCTGAGGTCTGGAAAACTGGAAAGACTGGAATTCTGAGAAGAAACCTCACGCCTAAGGCATTTATCTATAAGTCATAATTTCCAGGTTTGGATGTTGAAAATTTTGATGCAAGTTTAAGATGTAATTCTCAAAATTTTATTTCTTTAGATTTTTCTACACTAGAAAAACTTGCTCACACAAAACTGAAAATAGGATCATTTTTTGATAATATTAATGCCACCATCAGAAGAAGTTTCTATAGGATCATTAAGCCCCTTTCTTTGTTATGAAGTTTCTAATAGTATTAAGTTAAATTAAATTGGCTGAAAAATTTTTAAAAAGAACCACATGCTACCATGTGTATCCGAAATTAAGTTTTAAAAATTTCCAAGACTGTTGCTAATTAATGTCATTTCAATAAGCCAGACCAACGTTTTAATTTAGTACCATTTTTTAAAATCTTACACACTGATGGGAATAGATACCATATCATAATTTATTATCTCTTCCCAAGTTAATGCACTGATATATCTAGTGAAATTTTTTCAGGCTGTCTAGTTCAAAATTAAAACTCTTTATTTTTTTTTTACCCTAAGTATTTAAGTTTCCTAGCATGAACTACCTGAAATCAAACTAAACAATTGTTTAAACCCAACTTTTAAGTGTAAGATAGTGCAATGCTTTAGAAACCCATTTAGATACCAGATGGTTAAAATAAAAAAAATCATTTCTAGATACACATTCACCCTAGATCATCCCCAAGAAACAATCTATAATATCAACATATTAATGCATTCATTGTCCCTTTTGTTAAGTAAACAGAGGTGGAGAAATCCTTAAAGTGCACGTAAGGAATAAGGGAGTTCCCCACAGCAAAATGGATCTGGCAGCTGCTGGGAGTCCCTTGGCCTCACCATTTACTTACAGGATTAGTTCCTCTGGTTTGCTTTGACCCCAGGCACCAGGCATATTCTATGTCTCCCAACTTTGCAGTAGTCAGCTCCCAAAAATTTCATTCTCTGCTTCAGTTGTTTTGAGTGCTAGGCTTCCCCAAGAGGGCAGAGTGGGGTTTATTTAAAGTCCCCTCTGGGGTGTCAAAATTTATGACTGAAGCCTTGGTTCCCATCCCAAAGCCAATTAATGCCAATTTAATAATGAGAACAGGGTTTTGAGAAAAGTTTAAGCGAGATATCAAAGTTCTTAGACCCCAGACATTTCCCTCTGCAGTGGGCATGCTCAATCCAACTACGGGAAGAAAAGAAATCACTGCTTCCGTAATGTTGCTTAACAAAGGGGAGTAAAGTTTATCAAAGTTCTTTAAAGCACAGCTAAGAGAGGTGAAAAGGTGAGAACAGAAAAACTGGCGGTTCTATTGACTTTTGGTCCCTCACAGGAGAAGCATTAGTTTAAAATTTAGCTAAAGTAACTTCCACATATGTAATGCAGGTTGGAACTCGGGACTCTGCATCGGACCAAACAATGCCATCACATTTAACAGAAACACAGATAAAATGACACACAAAGACCATCATGCAGCTCCCGTTTGTTCACAACCCCAAGATCTACAATCTTGTGACTCAGAGAGAATGGAGGGAAGAGGGGGAGGAGTAGAAGGTTTGAGTGATAGGATCCTGGGTGAAGGGGTCGGATTGGAGGCAGGGACCAGGAATGGCTTCAAGGAAAGAGGCATGGAATGGCTTTGTCCCATAATGAGAGTTTCTCAAACAGAGACAAGGACAATACAAACGTGACACAAACATGTACACACAGTTAACATTTAACACGAGTTCAGAAGTAAAGATTAGAACCTAGTAACTGTCAAAACCTGATGGGTTAGACCACAAAGACAGACAGTGAATTCAACCTGAGAGAAAAAAGTAGTAAGCAAGATATGATGGGTTGCCAGCAGAGTCACCTAATGTGGGCTCATTCGTCCCTCCTCACCTAATGAGAGCACATCCGTCACTCCCCGAGTCCTCCAAGGCATCCCTTGCAAGGACATGGCCTGTGGCTTTAGGACACGTTTGTCCACCACTGACAGGGGGAACTTACATTCTCCGCTGGAAGCCACTCTGCCAACCCAAACCAAAAACGGAAAAATGGAACCTGAACAAAAAGCTCTGATATATCACAAGGAAAAATGAAAAGAAGCGCCTTACTTACCTCCAGAGGGGTCTGTTGGTGTGTCCTTGTCCTATGCTGCGTGATTCCTGGCCAACGCACCAAATGTAAGGGTCCGGTGAACGTCGGAGGAAGAGACCACCAAGAGAACGCGGCTCATGCAACAGAAAAAGGCGTTCATTGAGGATCCAATCCAGCATGCTGGGGCTACGTGCTCACTCAAGAAGGGAGAGCAGCCCAGAGCCCCGAGCAGGGGTTGAGCAGTGCTTAAGTACACTTTTTGGGGAGGGCGGGACTTTACATATATCACAGTCTCCTTTAAGAAATCAACATACACCGCAGAAAAATCAAACAACAATTCCTAAACATGATTAGTTCATTCATTGGCAGGAACAGGTCAGGCGGGAGTGATAGGTGAGTTCTAAAGCGAGGTACACATTCAAACAGATTGGTTTAGGCCTTGCGATGCCTATGTGCCAGGCCACACAGGGTCCTAGGTTATTAAACAACCAGGCGGTCAGGGGGAATATTTACTGGGCAGTCCGGAATTGTAATACAAGCTACAGGAATTTTAGGTTTTGCATGTAGCATAGGAACTTAACAATACCTGGTCCTTTACATTTTAACTCAGGCCTTGCAGCTTAGAAACTTTACAAAACCCGGTCTTTTACACTTCAACTTTTACACTTTAATTTCAATTTATTTTACCCTTTCAGATCACTCCTGGTGCACAAGAAGGGTGTCCAAGCCACCCTGAATTTAGGCAAATGAGTGGCAAGGTAGCTTATTTGGGACACTGTCTTGGGCTGTGCCCCTCATGGAAACCTCCAGCCAGATGTTATGATGAGTGCCTTTATAGAAGAAGAGGAGGGCCATGTGAGAGTGTTTTGGTATTAATTGTGGTCATTTGTGTGACGGTTGGAAGAGATGACTGGGTCCACCTGGGCTTGAATTCTTGCGTGATTCCCCTTAGAGACTGACTTCTGGAACTGAACTCAAAGAAGTATTGCCATGAATTGTGGTGATATTTTAAGAGGTCAAGCATGAGAGTCGCCCTTGGAAACTAAGACCAAGGCCGAGGGTGGCTTTCCACAGAGCACTGGGAATTTCAGCAAAGATATCCCATGATTTTATTCTTAAAGACTTGGTAGCCATAGTTGAGAGTCAAAACACACATGGACCTCACATTGTAGACCTCAATGGGCCTGGCTATATCTAACCTTTTGGTCACTCTTTGGGAAGCCTTGCCTATGAGAGTTCTCCAGAGTTTCATTGAAATGAGCTTCCTCAACATTTAATGGTTCTTGAAACCCACAGTGCATACAAACACAATAGAAATACAAGCAGTTCAGAAGAGGCATGGTGTATAGTTGGACTTGCCTTTTGCATTATGTAGGGTAGGTGTTATAAATCTAGTTAATTTTTAATTGAAATAGTTCTCCTTGTGTTTTTAAAGTTAATAAATATGTGAATTCCTGTATCCTTTTCTCTGTAGCCTATTCATCACATGTATTTTTATATAAACATATTGAATCCTACCTGGTATCACATATACATTCTTGTGAGGTGGCTGACATGGCAGATACAAATTATGACAAGAGATCACTCCTCCTAAACGCTATTGGATCATAAAATTCAGCCTAAGGGTAACCTTTCTAGTTGAACAACATTATTCATAAATCCATGTTCAGTAAAATTAATATTTTTGGATCTGTGGACGATATATATTTCATCATGAATTTCAATTGGCATATATATTGCCACTTTATAATGTCTGTGTGTGTTTTGCTCTTTGCTTAATTGCTTTGGAAAGAGATGTGTCTGAATCAGCCTCTTGGCCCTGTGTGAGGCTGTGGCTTAGATTCTCAGCACCTGATGGATCTAAAGAAAGATCCCATGGGTGCATCCAAAACCAAAATGGCCAAAAGAGCAGTTATTGTGGATGAAGACTCTCACCTTCCTCTCTAATGGCCCTGACATCCATCAAGTGAAAATAGGGATCCTTTGGGTCAAATGAGTTCTTTAAAGCCCTGCAGAGTTTAGCCCATAGGTGCTTGGGTTTTCACATGAATCCAATTTACATAAAGAATCTAAACCCCACAGTCATTTGGCCTCAAATTGAAGAAGATAAGGGGCATGTGGGAGCATTTTGTTTTGAATTGTGGTAATTTGTTTGGCGCTTGGAACAGATGACTGGGTCCACCTGGGCTTGAACTCTGGTATGATTCTCCTTAGAGACTGAATTCTAGAAGTGACATCAGAGAAGTATTGTCATGAATTGTGTTTGGATTTTACTAGGCCATGCAACCTAGATCTCAGGTATTAATTGTGGTGCAGGGAGATCTAGGTGCAGGGTGGCTTTGCCCAGAGCACTGGGAATCTCAGCCTGGATATCACATGATTTTATTCTGAAATTCTTTAAAGCCACAGTTGAGAGTCAAAACACACATGGACCTCACATTGTAGACCTCAATAGGCCTGACTTCATGTGACCTTTTGGCCACTCTTTGGGAAGACTTGCCTGTGAGTGTTCTCAAGATCTTTCATTGAAATGAGCTTCTTCAACATTTAATGGTTCCTGAATGAATTGAAACCCACAGAGCCTCCAACTTTATCCTCAAAAAATGGCTTGATAAATACCATGAGACTTTTGAAATTCCCATAACCAGGTGGCACTGGAAAACTTTTGGATGTCCTGTTGCTGATCATGAGTGTATCTCACAGTGCCTTGACTGACTGGGTTTCATAAAAATTGTGTAGAACAGTGATGCCAGTATGTTGGAGCCTGTTCATTAGTGGGACTAGAGCATAGGTGTGAAGGTGTGTGATAAAACATGTGTGTTGGGGCATGTGGATCTGCCATTGGCTTCCAATTGCCTTGTGACTGACAGGGTACAGCCAGCAGACCCTTATATGTAAAGGCATCTTGTTATATGGATAGGTTTCTGGGCAATGTTCAGAATCAGGTTGCTATGGACAAAGGGGCAACCTATGTGGGACAGAATCCTGGTTGGTGCATTCTCATGCAGACTGTGTCCCTCCACACGTGACAGAACTCCCTCCAGCACTGTGTCCCAGTTGAACTCCTTGTATTTCATGAAGCAAATACCAAACTCCCAGTGCACCAAGGAGTAACACCACGAAAATTGGAGCATGACCAAATGGCTTCACAGTCAACCCGGGGAGACACTTACACCCCAGTGGCCATAGTTTAACTACAAAAAGAGTATTCAGCACTGCTGCCTCATTTTCATTGGAAAATTAGAAACAATGTTCTTCAGGTCACATATTTGCACACCCAGATTTGATGGTCACACAACAAAGGAAGCTAAAGCTCCTGACAACAACATGTATTTTAAGAGCCCAACCTCAGAGAGTTTCTCAAGAAGTCTTTACACAAGCAGAGCTCAATGTTTGTGGAGTGTTTACCCTGTCCCTTACTTTTGGAAACTCCTCTACCACCTACAAGTTTGTGAACTCCTGAGCATTTTTTATTCCTGATATGTATTTACAGATTTTCTAACTTTTCTCCTCTAATTGTATCTTACTTGGAACTAAGGTAATGTCAAGGCAATCTTCTGGATGAGAGTGTGAACATTTTTGTGTAGCACATATTTGCATACCAATTAGAGTCATTTTCCATATTTCCATTCGAAATACTGAATCCTTGACACTAACGCATACCCTAATAGACTCTGACTACTACTCCTAATATGATGGAGAAAAATAACACAAACAGAATAGGAATACAAGCAGTTCAGAGGAATCATAGTGTATAGTTGGACTTGTTTTTTGCATGATTAATTGTAGGTGTTATAAATCTAGTCAATTTTTAATTGAAATAGTTCTCCATGTGTTTTTAATGTTAACAAATATGTGAATACCTATCTCCCTTTCTCTGTAGCCTATTCAGCACATGTATTTTCAAATGCACATATAGAACACTACCTTGTATCACACCTACATTTTGTGAGGTGGCTAATTTGGCAAATACAATTTGTGAGAAGTGATCACTCCTGTTAAACTCTGTTGGAACTGAAAATTTAACCTAGGGGTGTGTTTCCTAGAAGAACAACATTATACATAAATACATGTTCTAAAAGAAATAATTTTGCATCTGTGGAGGATATATATTTCATGATAAATTTAATTGCTAATTTATTGTCTGTGTATGTTTTTTGGTATATATATATATATATATATATATATATATATATATATATATATATACACTCTCCAGATTTTTCAAAATATGAAATATATGTGTCTTATATACACTCCCTAAATTCATTCATGTTCATGTATATGGATTTATAATCAACTTTTCACAAGATCATTCTCAGAAATATTCATCCACCTGAAATACATATTGTTTCCAGTACTGAAAACTAACTTCAGTTAATGTTGCATACAAATACTAATAATTCTACAGTAACTGACCCAGTTTAACATCAATGCAAGTACATTCCTATGTGACATGATGTGTATTTTGAAATTCATTTTAATTCAACACTGGTACATTACTATTTCTTCAATTTATGCACATCATAGGATATATATTTCATCCACAAGTTAGCAAACTTATAGGCGTTTGTTTCACTTTCAATCACTTCCTGCTTCAGAACACATGGATTCTTCCAGGTTTCTTGACTGGTCTTATAATGAGACTTCTTTCGAAATATATTATTTTTGATTTTTTTTTATCACTTTTGAAGCAAAACTGACACTCACTTCATGATAAACCATAACTATAATATCACCACTAGATGTATAACTGGTTGGAATGAATGATTTTATAACAATATAGTATTTTTTATATATTCTCTTATATCAGTTTATTCCATTATTTAAAGTGGAACCAGTTATATTATTTATTCACTATATTGTCTATTCATGCATTATCTCTATATTCATAGACACAGGGTACACCTCTTAGTACCCCCAATACTAATTTATTAGTCTTCTAAATATTGCTCCCAGAAATGGTGGAAGAAATACTCATGTCACCTGATCTACATATGCATGTTATCATAGTAATATTCTGGACACAAAATGCAAAAGTCACACGTATGATTGTACCAAAGCCTAAATGGAAACTGAACATGGATTACTAAAAACATCCATATCCAGGTTGCCTAATGCTCTCAAATGTCAATCCTATTGGTGACCACATTTTTGTTTCTTCCTAAGATTATATATTCAACCTCAAAACTATTGGAAATGTCTAGTTTTTTCACTCACTTTATACTTTGCCTGATTTCCTAATGTCTCTATTGATATCTACTTTCCTACATATTTTTTCCAGTTCAACATTGTGACTGACCCTTCACATGTGCTGACATTGACATTCACTCTCTAACCGAAACCCTATTGCTAATGTACTTTGGTCCAAATCCTATACTCTATCTTCTTCCGAAACATACTGACTATCTTCCTGATCCTATCGACTATCCCTTTTTGAGTGGATGTACTCTACTACATTCAATCATCTGAGGTACAAGGTCCTATGCCATTGTATATCGATTTTTCTGAAACATGTATGCAGAACATAATTCAAAGCTACGTGTCCCAATCTATTGCCAAATGCACTTCTGAGCTTCAAATCTTACCTAGATTTCTGTTTTCATACTTATATTTAACCACTATATTTCTATATATTGCAGGTTCCCAATAACCTTATTCATCCCGCAGAATGATTCCTAACCCAAATCGAACGTGTAATTAACCCTAACCATACACTGTTGCCTCAATCTAACATTACAAAAGAGCAGGGACAGGGCTATTCTTTCAATTAGGGATGTAGGTTATCTTCCAACTGCTGAGAACCTCAAAGTTCGATGCAGAAATGATCCCTGGAGAAGATGTAGGCAGCTATGAAGGACCTGCATGAGCAAAAGCCATCTTCCATGGCAAACAACCTGGACAGGATGAAGGGATGTGTATGCATCAGACTCTCTCTTCTTAATGTAGAGAAGATGAACCTAACCAGGCCTGCGTGTAGAGCTGTTCCATGGTGTCTATTTTGATATACCATTCTAACTAGTCAAATTGTCACAGGAAGTAGGGGCACCCTCCAACTCATGGAACCATTGGAAGCAAGTCTTAGGACAAAGTTGTTGCCAAGGCAGTGACCTCATTCAGTTGCAAAGAAAGTGACATACCTCATTTCCTTGGTGATGGAACTCTCTGAAATTGGGATGCAAGAAGCCAGGCACCAAGAGCCAGTCCCAGTCCCAGTCCCAGTGGGCTCACTTGTTTGGATTTACCAAGTACAGAGTCAGGCCTTCTTGGTACCTACTGATGTGAGGATGGCCAAATGCCAGTAGAGCTCTGAAGAGGGGCCTTTCTTGAGACAGCAGGTTGTGGCTAACAGCAGGCTCCTCGCAGAATAACAGAGTTGGCCAAGGAGACAAGATCTGAGACCAGACAGGCCATTTCGAGTGGAACATAGTATGGCCCACCAGTCAGAGGACACTCCAGATAGTTAAAGACCTATTTTTGGGAAGGAGGTGCCTTTTTGGTTGTGGGTGTGAGTTTGCGGTTTTGTTTCATGTTCTGAGAATAGGTAGGAAAGGTGGTTGGTTTGGTTTGGAGTCGACTGTTTCTAGTAAGTCTATAGACAAGGCGAGTGTTTCTATGTCTGTGTAGCCACTGTGTCCGTGGTTTTAGACATTAGAAACGAGAATGCATCAATGGAGGTGTCCTGTCTAGTAGAAAGCTTCACAGCATTCATCCTGCACAATTGATTAATGGACTGTTGCTTGCCTTATGGATGGGAAACACCTACTAACTTCCTAAGTTGCTGTTTTCTTCCTGAATTCTGGCTACTCTCCAGAATAGTATCATGGTTTATTGTCCAAGATATGTACCACCTCCAAACTCTGTGACATGGCCATGTCCTTGATAGCTGAAGGGAATGGGAACATCTCAGAAAACTCAGATATCAGTGTGACCAGTAAAGTCTCAGTGGAGAAACCCTGCTTGGCTCCATTTGCTTATCTATGTTTCTGTTGCCTTGAATGTCAGGAAGGTCTTTGCCTCAGGCCACCCCTTTGTGAAGCGTGAAGAAACAGTTTTCAAATGGAAATGAATGGGCATCACCTGTGGCTCTTTGCTTAATTGCTCTGGAAAGGGATGTGTCTTAGTCAGACACTAGGCCCTGTTTGAGGCTGTGGCTAAGATTCTCAGCTCCTGAGAGATCTAAAGAAGATCCCATGTGTGCATCCAAAACCAAAATGGCAAAAAATCTGTCATTGTGGATGAAGTCTCTTGCCTTCTTCTGTTTGGTTCCTGACCTCCATCAAGTGAGAATAGGGATCCTTTGGATCAAATGAGTTCTTCAAAGTCCTGCAGAACTGCTTGGGTTGTCTCATGATGCCAAATCACATAAAGAATCTATACCTGACAGTAAGTAGGCCTCAAATTGGAGAAGCAGAGCAGTATTTATGGCAGGCTGAGAGCAGTTGTGTGCAGGTGTGTGACAATACATCTGTGGTGGGGTCATGTGGATCTTACATTGGCTTCCAAATGGCTTGTGACTGACATGGTGCAGCTAGCAGAACTTTGTATGTAAAGGCATCATGTTACATGGAGAGTTTTCAGGGCAATGTTCAGAATCAAGTTCCTATGGTAAAGGGGGCAAGCAATGGGGGATAGAAGCCTGGTTGGTGCATTCTCCTGCAGACCCTGACACACCATACGTTACAGGACTCCCTCCAGCATTGTGTCCCAGTTTAACTCCTTGTATGTCATGAACCAAATACAAAACACCCACTGCAGGAGCAAGAAACACCACGAAAAGTGGAGGATGACCAAATGATTTCAAAGTCCAGACGGGGAGACACTTATCCCCCATTGGCCACAGTTTAGTTACAAAGAGTGAATTCAGCACTGCTGCCTCATGTTCATTGGACAATAAGAATTCATGTCCTCCAGGTCACAAAAATGCAGACCCAAGTTTGATGGTCTCACTACAAAGGAAGCTAAAGCTTCTGAAAACAACATATATTTCAAGTACCCAACCTCATTGTCAGTATCTCCAGAAGTGTTTAGGCCAGCAGAGATCCATGTTTGTGGAGTTTTACCCTGTCCCTAAGGTTTGGAAACGTCTCTTCCACCTCAAAGGTTGTGAACTACTGAGCATTTTCCATTCTACGTATGTATTCACAGATTTTCTAACTCTTCTCCTCTAATTGTTTCTTACATGGAGCGTGGTTATTTCAAGCCATTGTTCTGAATGAAAGTGGGAATTTTTTGTGTGTAGCACGTATTTGCATACACATTGGATTCATTTTCCAATTTTCCATTCGAAATACTGAATCCCTGACACGAACCCATACCCTACTAGACTCTGACTACTAATTCTAATATCATGCAGAAAAGTAACACAAACAGAATTGAAATACAAGCAGTTCAGAGGAGGCATGGTGTATAATTGATCTTGCCTTTTGCATGATAAATGTCAGGTGTTATAAATCCAGTCTATTTTTAATTGAAATAGATCTCCATGTGTTTTTAAAGTTAACAAATATGTGAATTCCTGTCTCCCTTTGTCTGTAGCCTATTCAGCACATGTATTTTTATATGCACATATCAAATCCTACCTGGTGTCACACCTACATTCTTGTGAGGTGACTGACTTGGGAGATACAATTTGTGAGAAGACATCACTCCTCCTAAACGCTGTTGGAACTGATAATTCAAATAATGGGTGAGCTTCCTAGTAGAAAAACATTATACATAAATCCCTGTTAAGAAAATTGAATATTTTTGGATCTGTGATTGATGTATATTTCATAGTGAATTTAGATTTGCATATATGTTGCTACATTTTAATATCTGTATGTGTCTGTGTGTGTATACACACACACACACACACACACACACACACACACACTCTCTCCAGATTTTTCAAAATATGAAATATATGTATCTTATTTACACTCCCTAAATTCATTTATGTTCAAGTATGTGGATTTATAATCAACTTTTCACAAGATTTTTCTCAGAAATATTTATCCACCTGAAATACATATTTGTTTCCTAGTACTGAAAACTAACTTCAGTGAATGGTACATACAAATCCTGTTGATAGCCACAGCCAAGGGTCTCCAGTAAATACCATATGTACTACTGCACAACCTAAGGCAGGCATGGTCCCTAAGCCACATGCTCGTTGTTTAAACAGAGAGGGGGAGATGTTGAGAGCCACAGCCAAAGGGGCCCCAGGAAACCTCCAGCTGCCAGCAAACTTCCAGCTGCCGGCTGATGATTGGCTCCACAGCGGCCCCAGCAACATCTAGCTGATTGGCTCCTCTGTGGTGATGCTCAATGGGATGTTTCCCTGCCCTTTCAGACAACGGAGCTGCTCATTGGTGGACTTTTTTGGCTCCGCCCATGTGACCCAGCCAATTGGCCTCAAAAGGAGGAGGCTTGTGGTTGAGGGAGAGGCTTGTGGGAAGACTGTGGTGGCAGTTGGGCTCTGAGGGTTTTTCCTGAGAAGCTGTTTTGTTTGGCTTGTGTGGTTCTAAAAATAAAGTTTGTTTCTTTTGACAATTGGCTCCTGAATTGTGCCCAGCCAGACTGATGATAATCATGTAAAATGTTGATTTTAAATCGCATACATGAACTTGAATGAATTTAGGGAGTGTATAATAAGACACATATATTTCATATTTTGGAAAATCTGGAAAATCTGGTATATATATATATATATATATATATATATATATATATATATATATATACACACACACACACAACAATAAAATGTAGCAATATATATGCCAATCGAAATTTATCATGAAATATATATCATCCACATATCTAAAAATATTCATTTTACTGAACATGGATTTATGTATGATGTTGTTCACTAGGAAGCTCACCCATAGTTTGAATTTTCAGTTCCATCAGTATTTAGGGGAAGTGATCTATTCTCATATTTTGTATATTCCAAAGTTAGTGAGATCACAAGAATTTACGTGTGTTACCAGGTAGGAGTCTATATATGCATAAAAATATACATGTTCTAAAGAGGCTACAGAGAAAAGGAGACAGGAATTTACATATGTGTTAACTTTGAAAACTCATGGAGAAATATTACAATGAAAAGTTGACTAGATTTATAACACATATCCTTGATAAAGGAAAAGGAAAATCCAAGTATACACCATGCCTCCTACAAAAGGCCTGTATTTCTATTCTGTTAGGTTTCTTTTTCTCCATCATTTTAGGATAGTAGTCATAGTCTAGTAGGGTATGGGTTAGTGTCAGAAATTCAGTATTGCAAATGGAAAATAGGATAATGTATCCAATGTGTATGCAAATATGTGCTACACAATAATCTTCCCACTCTCACCTAGAACAATGCCTTGACATTACCTTTGCCCCAAGTGAGACACAATTAGAGAAGAAGAGTTAGAAAATCTGTGAATACATATCTGGAATGGAAAATTCTCAGGAGTTCTCAACCTGGGAACAGGTAGAGGAGTTTCCAGAAGTAAGGGATTGGGTAAACACTCCACAACCATGGAGCTCTGCTGGAAAAAAGACTTCTGGAGAATCTGCCTCTGAGGTGTGGCACTTGAAATATATATTGTTGTCAGGAGCTTTGTCTTCATTTGTAGTGAAACCATCAAAGCTGGGTCTGAATCTATGTGACTTGGAGAACATGGTTTCTTATTTTCCAATGAACCTGAGGCAGCAGTGCTGAATTCTCTCTTTGTAGGTAAACAGAGTCCAGTGGGCCAAAGTGTCTAACCATGTGGACTGTGAAGCCATTTAGTCATCCTCCAATTTTCATGGTGTTTCTTGGTGCTGAACTGGGAGTTTGGTATTTGCTTCAAGAAATACAAGGAGTTCAACTGGGACACAGTGTTGGAGGGAGTTCTGTGACATGTGCTGGGTCAGAGTCTCCAGAAGAACTCACTAACCCGGCTTCTATCCCACATAGCTTGCCCCCTTGACCATAGCAACCTGATTCTGAACATTTCCCTGAAACCTCTCCATATAACAAGATGCCTTTGCATATAAGGGTCTGCTGGGTGCACCATGTTAGCTAAAAGCCATTTGGAAGTCAATGGCAGATCCACATGGCACCACCATAAATATTTTATCACACACCTGCACACCACAACTCTGGGCCAACTACTCCGCAGTCTCCATCTAACCGGCATCTCTGTTCTACACCACTTTCATTATACCCAATCAATCAAGGCACTGTCTGGTACACTAATGATCAGCAACAGGACATCAAAGGTTCTCCAGTGCCACCTCATCATGCGAATTTCGAAAATTTTATGGTATTTATCTAGCCATTTTACAAGGATGAAGTTGGAGGCATTGTGGGTTTCAATTCTTTCAGGAATCATTCAATGTTGAGGAAGCTCATTTCAATGAAAGTTCTGGAGAACTCTCACAGGCAAGGCTTTCCAAAGAGTGGCCAAATAGTCACATGAAGCCAGGCCAATTGAGGTCTACAATGTGAGGTCCATGTGTGTTTTGACTCTCAACTATGTCTGGCAAGTATTTCAAAATAACATCATATGATATTCTGTCTGAGATTCCCAGTGCTCTGTGGAAAGCCACCCCAGGCCTAGATCTCAGTTTCAAAGGGCGAATTTCATGGGTGGCCGCCTAAAATCCCAACACAAATCATGGCAATACTTCTCTGAGGTCAGTTCCAGAACTCAGTCTCTAAGAGGAATCACACCAGAGTTCAAGCCCTGGTGGACCCAGTCATCTTTTCCTACTGCCACATAAATGACCACAATGAAAACCAAAACACTCCCAAATGGCCCTCATCTTCTTCCATATAGACACTCATCATAACCTCTGGCTTGACGTTTCCTTGAGGGGCACAGCCCAAGACAGTGTCCAAAATAATCTCCCTTTCCTCTCATTTGCCTAAAGTCAGGGTGGCCTGGACACCCATTCTGTGAACCATGAGTGATCAAATAACCCTGACTTTAATACTGCTCTGCTTCTCCAATTTGAGGCCTACTGTCTGTGGAGTATAGATTCTTGATGTGAATTGGAGTAATGAAAAAACCCAATAACCCATTGGCTACACTCTGCAGGGTTTTGAAGAACTCATTTGACCCAATAAATCCCTATTCTCATTTTATGGAGGTCAGGAACCTTACAGAGGAAAGTGAGAGACTTCATCCTCAATGACTGCTTTTTGGGCCACTTTGGTTTTTGATGTGCCTTCTGGAATGTTACATAATTTTTTTTTTTTGGTTTTAGTGCCTTCTGGAATATTACATAATTTTTTTCTTTAGACATTATTGCCAGAGTTCCTATCTTCATCCCAGTGCAGGTGAAATCAAAGATAATACCAATCTACAGCTTCTGCAATAGCCATCCCTGTACTGCTTGCAGAACTTGCCTGGACACATTGTGAACTCACCTAAATGCGTTGTGAACTATCTGTTGGTGCAGCGACTTGTGGTAGTGTTGGGGTATATTTGCTGATGATGTCATCGGTGGTACAATTTTTCCAAAAGGAGCCATCAATTGGCTTGGTGTATCTTCCTCCCTTCTGCGTGTCATGATCGTCCAGCTAAAATTTGGGGGGCCAACAGAGGTGAGGCAAAGAACCTCACCCACCCCCGCTGGTACAAAGACCTCTCCACATGTGTGGCTCTATACTGGACGGGTAGTCAGTGACGGGTAAGATCCAATTGCAATGGTACCAACTTAACGGGTAAAGACCATATGTACTATTGGACAACCTAAGGCAGGCATGGTCCCTAAGCCACATGCGTGTTGTTTAAACAGAGAGGCGAAGATGTTGAGAGCCACAGCCGAAGGGGCCCCAGCAAAATTCCTGCTGCCAGCAAACTTCCAGCTGCCGGCTGATGATTGGCTCACAGCGGCCCCAGCAACACCTAGCTGATTGGCTCCTCTGCGGTGATGCTCAATGGGCTGTTTCCCTGCCCTTTCAGACCACAAAACTGCTCATTGGGGGACTTTTTTTGACTCCGCCCACATGACCCAGCCAATCGCCCTCAAGAGCAGGAGTATTGTGGGAGGCGGAGAGAGGCTCCTGTGGGAGGGAGAGGTTTTGGGAAGCCAGTGGTGGCAGTTGGGGCTCTGAAGGTTTTTTCCTGAGAGGCTGTTTTGTTTGGCATGTGTGGTTCTAAAAATAAAGTTAGTTTCTTTTGACAAGTGGCTGCTGATTGTGCCCAGCAAGACTGCGGCATTATCCTAATATTTCTACAATAACTGACCCAGTTTAACATCAATGCAAGTAGATTCCTGTGGGAGAGGACATGATGTGTATTTTGACGTTCATTTTTATGTAACAGTGGTACATTACTATTTCTTCAGTTTACGCACATCATAGTATATATATTTGATCCACAAGTTCACAAATTTATAGGCATTTGTTTCACTTTTAATCACTTTCTGCTTCAAAACACATGTATTCCTCCAGGATTCTTGACTGGTCTTTTCATGAGACTTCTTTCCAAACACATTATTTCCGATTTCCATAATCACTTTTGAAGCAAAACTCACACATTCTTCATGAAAAACCATAATGCTGATATAACCATTATA
Source organism: Callospermophilus lateralis (assembly GCF_048772815.1). NCBI lineage: Eukaryota > Metazoa > Chordata > Mammalia > Rodentia > Sciuridae > Callospermophilus > Callospermophilus lateralis. The sequence continues at coordinate 117,693 of NW_027513904.1, forward strand.
TATATTACTGGTTGGAATGAAGGATTGTATATCAATGTAAGATTTTCTGTATATTTTCAGATATCAATTCAATCCATTATTTAAAGTTAGAACCAGTTATAATATTTCTTTACAGTATGGTCTATTCATGCATTATCTCTATAATTATAGACACAGTGTACACCATTTTTACCTCCAAAAATAATTGATACGTCTTCAAAATATTGCTCTCAGAAATGGTGGAAGAAATACTCATGTCACCTGATCTACATATACATTTTACCACAGTAATATTCTGCACACAGAAAGAAGAGGTCAAACTTATGTTTGTACCAAAGCCTAAATGAAAAGTGAGCATGGATTACGGAAAACATCCATGTCCATATTGCCTAATGCTCTCAAAAGTTCATCCTATTGGTGACTACATGTTTGTTTCTTCCTAAGATTATATATTCAAACTCAACCCTGTTGAAAATGTATAATTCTATCACTCACTTTATACTTTGCCTGATATCCTAATGTCAATTGATATCTGCATTCCTACTTTTTTCCCCAGTTCATCCTTTTGACAGACTCTCCACATGTGCTGACAATTACATTCACTCTCTATCCGAAACCCTATTGCTAAAGATCTTTTCATCCAAATCTTATACTCACTCTTCTTTCAAAACCTACCAACAATCTTACTAATCCTACAAATTATTTCTTTTTGACTGGATGTTCTCTTCAACATTCAATCAACCAAGGTACAAGGAATTATGCCATTGTATTTTGATTTATCTGAGACATCTGTGCAGAATATAATTCAAAGCTAAGAATCCCAGCCAAGGGTCCAATGCAATTCTGGGCTTCAAATATTACCTAGATGTCTGTTTTCATACTTATATTTCACTTATATTCTTATAAATATCGCACGTTCCCAATACCATAATTCATCCCGCAGAATGATTCCTAACCCAAATGGAACATGTTATTAACCCTGACCATACACTGTTCTCTCAATCTATCTTTACTGAAGAGCAGGGACAGAGTTGGTCTTTCAATACAGAAATTAGGGGATCTTCCACTTGCTGAGAACCTCCAAGGTCATTAAAGAAATGATCCCTGGATTAAATGTAGGCAGCTATGAATGACGTCAGAGAGCAAAAGTCATCTTCCATGACAAACAACCTGGTTAGCATGAAGGGATGGGTCTGAATCAACATTTCTTTTCTTAATGTATAGAAGATGGACCAAACCAGGCCTATCTGGAGAGCTTTTTTTGGGTGCCTATGGTTGATATACCATGCAAACTTGTGAAAGTTTCACTGGAAGAAGGGGCAGCCTCCAACTCATTGGACTTTGGAAGCAACTGTTAGGACAAATTGGTTGACAAGGAAGTAACCTAATTCAGTTCCTGAAGGAAGTGACCTACGTCACTTCCTTGGTGAAGGAATTCTCTGAATTTGGGATCCATGAAGACAGGTACCCAGAGCCAGTCTCAGTCCCAGTCCCAGTGGGCTCACTTGTTCAGTTTTACCAAGGACAGGGTCAGTCTTTCTTGGTACCTACCTATGTGAGGATGGCCAAAGGCCAGAAGAGCTCTGAAGAGGGACCTTTTCTGAGAAAGCAGGTAGTGGCTCACCGCTGGCTCCTGACAACTTCACAAAGTTGGCCAAAGAGACCAGACCTGAGTCAGGACTGGACATTTCGGGAGAACATTTTATGGCCCACCAGTCAGAGGACACTCTGGATAGTCACAGACCTACTTGGGGGAAGGAGGTGCCTTTGTGGGAGTGGTTGTGGTTTTGTGGTCTTGTCACATGTTCTGAGAATAGGTAGGAAATGTGGTTTGTTTGGTTTGGATTGGACTGTTTCTAGTAAGTCGTTTGACATGTAAGTGTTTCTATGTCTGTGTATCCCACTGTGTCTGTGGTTGTAGACATTAGAAAAGAGAATGAATTAATGGATGTGTCCTGTCTAGTAGAAAGCTTCCCAGCATTCATCCTGCCCAATTGATTAATGGACTGCGGCTTGCCTTCTGGATGGGCAAAACCTTCTATCTTCCTAAGATCCTGTTTTCTTCCTGAATTCTGGCCACTCTCCAGAATAGGCTCATGGTTTTGTGTCCAAGATATATACCACCTCCAAGCTCTGTGACATGGCCATGTACTTGATAGCTGAAGTGAATGTCAAGCATCTCAAAAAACTCAGATATCAGTGTGACCAGGAAAGTCTCAGTGGAGAAACCCTGCTTTGTGTCTTTTGCTTACCTGTTCTTCTGTTGCCCTAAATGTCAGGAAGGTCTTGGCCTCTAGCCACCCCTTTGTGAAGCCTGAAGAAAACAGTTTTCAAATGAAAATGAATGGGCATCACCTGTGGCTCTTTGCTTAATTGCTTTGTAAAAGGATGTGTCTGAATCAGCCTCTTGGTTCTGTGTGAGGTTGTGGCTTAGATTCTCAGCACCTGATGCATCAAAAGATAGATTCCATGTGTGCATTCAAAACAGAAATGGCAAATGAGTCTCTTGCCTTCCTCTATTAGATTCCTGACCTTCATCAAGTAAGAATCAGGATCCTTTAGTTCAAAAGAGTTCTTTGAACCCCTGCAGAAGTGCTTGGGTTTTCTGATGACTCCAAATCACATAAAGAATCTATACCTGACAGTCAGTAGGCCTCAAATTGGAAAAGCATGACAGTATTAACGCCATGCCTATTTGATCAGTTCTGGTTCACAGGAAGGGTGTGTAGGCCACCCTGACTTTCGGCAAATGAGGGGAAAGGGAGCTTATTTTGGAAAGTGTCTTGGTCTGCGCCCCTCATGGAAACTTCTAGCCAGAGGTTATGATTAGTGTCTATATGGAAGAACATGAGGGCCATGTGAGAGTGTTTCGGTTTTCATTGTTGTCATTTGTGTGGCGGTGGGAAAAGATGACTGCGTCCACCTGGGTTTCAACTCTTGTGGGATTCCCCTTGGAGACTGAGTTCTGAAACTGACCTTAGAGAAGTATTGCCATGAATTGTGTTGGAATTTTCGGAGGCCACGCATGAGAGTCACCCTTGGAAACTGAGATCTAGGCCCAGGGTGGCTTTCCACAGAGCACTGGGAATCTCAGCGAGGATATCACTTGATTATATTCTGAAAGACTTGGCAGCAATAGTTGAGAGTCAAAACACACATGGACCTCACATTGTAGACCTCAATGTGGCTGGCTTTATGTGACCTTGGGCCACTCTTTCAGAAGACTTGCCTGTGAGAGTTCTCTAGAGCTTCCATTGAAATGAGATTCCTCAATATTTAATGGTTCCTGAATGAATTGAAACCCACAGTAACTCCAACTTCATCCTTGAAAAATGGCTAGAAAATACCATGAAATTTTTGAAATTTCCATGACCAGCTGGCACTGGAAAACCATTTGATGTCCTGTTGCTTATCATGAGTATACAAGACAGTGCCTGGTTTGACTGAGTTTCATGATAATGGTGTAGAAAAGATATGCCAGTAAGTTGGAGCCTGCTGAGTAGTGGGCCAAGAGCAGTAGAGTGTAGGTGTGTGAAAAAACATCTGTGGTGGGGCCACGTGGATCTGCCATTGGCTTATAAATGGTTTGTGACTGACATGGTGCAGCTAGCAGACCTTTGGATGTAAAGGCATCTTGTTGTATGGAGAGGTTTCAGGGCAATGTTCAGAATCATGTTGCTATGGTCAAGGGGGCAACTATGTGTGATAGAAGCCTTCTTGGTACATTCTCCTGCCGATCCTGACCACCACACATGACAGAACTCCCTGCAGCACTGTATCACAGTTAAACTCCTTTATTTCATAAAGTAAATACCAAACTTTCAGTGCAGCATCAAATAACATGATTAAATGTGAAGGATGATCAAATGGCTTCACAGTCCACATGGGGAGACACTTAGCCCCCAGTAGCCCCAGTTTGCCTACAAAGAGAGAATTCAGTACTGCTGCCTCGTGTTCATAGGAAAAAAAAAAAAAAACATGTCGTCCAGGTCACATAGATGCAGACTCAGCTTTGATGGTCTCACTACAAAGGAAGCTAAAGCTCCTGACAACAACATATATTTCAAGTGCCCAACCTCAGAGGCATTTTCTCAAGAAGTCTTAAGGCCGACACAGCTCCATGTTTGTGGTATTTACCCTGTCCCTTATTTTGGAAACTCCTCTACCACCTTCAAGGTTGTGAACTCCTGAGCATTTTCCATTCCAGATATTTATTATGAACTCAAACAACAACAAGTGCTGGCGAGGATGTGGAGAATAGGGTACACTTGTACATTGCTGGTGGGACTGCAAATTGGTGCAGCCAAATTGGAAAGCAGTATGGAGATTTCTTGTAGAGGTGGGAATGGAACCACCATTTGACCCAGGTATTCCCCTTCTCAGTCTATCCCCTAAAGACCTAAAAAAAATGCTACAGGGACACTGCTACATTGATGTTCATAGCAGCACAATTTTACATATAGCAAGACTGTGGAACCAACCTAGATGCACTTCCATAGATGAATGGATAAAAAATGAGATTTATACACAATGGAGTATTACTCTGCATTAAAAAATGACAAAATTTTTACAGAGAAATGGATGGCATTAGAGCAGATTATGCTAAGTGAAGCTAGCCAATCCCTAAAACCAAATGCCAAATGTCTTTTGATATAAAGAGATTAACTAAGAACAGAGTAGGGACGAATAGAATGAGAAGAAAATTAACATTAAACAGGGATGAGAGGAGGAAGGGAAAGGGAGAGAGAAGGGAAATTGCATGGAAATAAAAGGAGACCCTCAGGGTTATACAAAATTACATACAAGAGAGGTGAGGGAAAGGAAAAAATTATACAAGGGGGAGAAATGAATTACAGTAAAGAGGTAGAGAGAGAAGAGGAGAGGGGAGGTAAGGGGAGGGGGATAGTAGAGGTTAGGAAAGGCAGCAGAATACGACAGACACTAGTATGGCAATATGTAAATCAATGGATGTGTAACTGATGTGATTCTGCAATCTGTTTATGGGGTAAAAATGGGAGTTCATAACCCACTTGAATCACAGTGTGGAATATGATATATCAAGAACTATGTAATGTTTTGAACAAGCATTAATAAAAATTAAAAAAAAGAAAACTAACTTTGGTGAATGGTGCAAAGAAATCCTAATATTTCTACAGTAACTGACACAGTTTAACATCAATGCGAGAAGATTCCTGTGGGACATGATGTGTATTTTGATGTTCATTTTTATTCAGCACTGGTACATTACTATTTCTTCAGTTTATTCACATCATATTATAATATTTCATCCACAAGTAAGGAAATTTATCGTCATTTTTTCAATTTCAATCACTTCCTGCTTCAGAACTCATGAATTCCTCGGTGTTCCTTGACTGGCATTTTCATGAGACTTCTTTCCAAACACATTATTTTCGATTTCCATAATCACATTTGAAGCAAAACTCACACAAACTTCATGATAAATCGTACCCTAATATTAACATTAGGTGTATAACTGGTTGTCATGAATGATTGCATATCAATATAAGATTTCTTATATATTTTCAGATATCAATTCAATCCATTATTTAAAGTGGAACAAGTTGTATTATTTATTGAAATTAAGGTCTATTCATGCATTATCTGTATATTCATAAAAACAGGGTACACCTCTTTTTACCCCCAATGCTAATTTATATGTTTTCAAAATACTGCTCCTAGAAATGGTGGAAGAAAAAATCATGTCATCTGATCTACATATACATTTTATCACAGTAATATTCTGGAAACAAAATGCAAAGGTCCCACTTAGGATTGTACCAAAGCCTAAATGTAAAGTGAACATGGATTACTAACAATATCCATGTCCATGTTGCCTAATGCTCTCAAATGTCAATCCTATTGGTGACCTACATATTTGTTTCTTCCTAAGATTAGATATTCAATCTCAACCTTGTTGAAAATGGCTTATTCTATCACTCACTTTATACTTTGCCTGATTTCCTAATGTCTCTATTGATATCTGCTTTTCTACAAATTTTCCCCAGTTCATCATTGTGTCTGATTTCTTCATATGTGCTGACATTTATATTCACTCACTGCCCGAAAAAAATTGCTAAAGAACTTTTGTTACATATCCTATACTAACTCTACTTGCTAAACATAACGACTATCTTCTTTTTTTTTTTTAATTTTTTTTATTGGTTGTTCAAAACATTACAAAGCTCATGGCATATCATCTTCCATACATTTGATTCAAATGGGTTATCAGCTCCCATTTTTACCCCAAATACAAGTTGCAGAATCACATCGGTTACACATCCACATTTTTACATAATACCATATTAATAACTGCGACTATCTTCTTAATCCTACCGACAATCCCTTTTGACTGGATGTTCTCTTCAGCATTCAATCATCCAAGGTTCAAGTTCCTCTGCCATTGTATATCGATTTATTTGAGACATGTGTGCAGATAGTAATTCAAAGCTAAATATCCCAATCAATTGCCCAATGCCCTTCTGGGATTCAAATCTTACTTTAATTTCTGTTTTCATACATATGTTTAACCTCGATATTCTTATAAATATCACAGGTTCCCAATACCATTATTAATCCAGCAGAATGATTCCTAACCCAAATCGAACATGAAATTAACCCTAACCATACACTGTTCACTCAATCTAACTTTACAGAAGAGCAGAGACAGATTGTTCTTACAATACAGGAATGTAGGGGATGCTCTACCTGTTAAGAACCTCAAGGTCCATGCAGAAATGATCCCTGGAGAAGATGTAGGCAGCAATGAAGGACCTGAGAGACAAAAAGTCATTTTCCATGGCAAACAACCTGGTCAGGATGAAGGGTTTTGTCTGAATCAGCCTCTATCTTCTTACTGTAGAGAAGATGGACCAAACCAGGCTTGTGTGGAGAGCTGTTCTCGGGTGCCTAAGGTTGATATACCATTCTAAGTTGTGAAAGTGCCAAAGGAAGTAGGGGCAGCCTCCATCTCATGGGACCCTTGGAAGCAACTGTTAGGACAAAGTGGTTGCCAAGGCAGTGACCTCATTCAGTTCTTAAAGGAAGTGACCTACCTCACTTCCTTGTTGATGGAACTTTCTGAACTTGGGACCAAGGAAACCAAGCACCAGAGCCAGTCCCAGTCCCAGTCCAAGTGGTCTCATTTGTTTGGAATCACCAAGGACAGAGTCAGTCTTCTTGGTACTGACTGATGTGAGGATGGCCAAATGCCAGGAAAGATATGAACACGGGCCTTTCCTGACTAAGCAGGGAGTGGCTCACCGCTGGCTCCTGACTGCTTTACAGAGTTGTACAAGGAGACCAGATCTGAGACAGGACAGACCATTACCGGGGAACATAGTATGGCAAACCTGTCAGAGGACACTCCGGATAATCACAGCCCTACTTGGGGGAAGGAGGTGTCTTTTTGAGTGTGGGTGTGTGGTTTTGTCTCTGTTCTGAGAATAGGTAGGAAAGGAGGTTTCTTTGGTTTGCAGTGAACTGTTTCTAGTAAGTCGTTTTACAAGGTGAGTGTTTCTATGTCTGTGTATCCCACTGTGTCCGTGGTTGTATACATTAGAAAAGAGAATGCATCAATGCATGTGTCCCCTCTAGTAGAAAGCTTCCCAGCATTCATCCTGCCCAATTAATGAATGGAGTGTGGTTTCCATATCCATAGGCAACACCTACTACCTTATTAAGTCCCTGTTTTTCTTTCTGAATTCTGACAACTCTTCAGAATAGGCTCTTGGGTTTGTGTCCAAGATATGTACCACCTCCAATCTCTGTCACATGGCCATGTACTGGATATCTGAAGGGAATGGCCAGCATCTCAGAAAACTCAGATATCAGTGTGACCAGGAAAGTCTCAGTGGAGAAACCCTGCTTTGGGCCTTTTGCTAACCTATTGTTCTGTTGCCTTGAATCTCAGGATGTCTTTGCCTCTGGGCACCCCTTTGGGAAGCCTGAGGAAAACACTTTTCAAATGGAAATGAAGGGCATCACCTGTGTCTCTTTGCTTAATTGCTTTGGAAAAAGATGTGTCTGAATCATCCTCTTGGCCCTGTGTGAGGCTGTGGCTTAGATTCTCAGCACCTGATGGATCAAAAGAAAGATCAAATGTGTGCATCCAAAACCAAAATGGCAAATATTCACTCATTGTGAATGAATTCTTTTACCTTCCTCTGTTAGGATCCTGACTTCCATCAAGTGAGAATAGGAATCCTTTCGGCCAAATGAGTTCTTCAAATCTCTGCAGAGGGGCTTGGATTTTCTCATGACTCAAATTCACATAAAGAATCTAAACCACAGAGTCAGAAGGCCTCAAATTGAAAAAGCCAAGCAGTATTAATGGCAGGCCTATTTGATCATTCCTGGTTTACAGGAAGTGTGTCCAGGCCACCTTGATGTTAGACAAATGAGGGGAACAGGACCTTAATTTGGACACTGACTTGGGCTGTTAACCTCATTGAAAACTCCAGCCAGACGTTATAAGGAGTGTCTATATGGAAAAAGATGAGGACCATGTGGGAGTGTTTTGGTTTTAATTGTGGTCATTTGTGTGGCGGTTGGAAGAGATGACTGTTCCACTGGGCTTGAACTCTGGTGTGATTCCCCTTAGAGACTGAGTTCTTTAACTGACCTCAGAGAAGTATTGCCATGAATTGTGTTGGGATTTTAGGAGGCCACACATGAGAGTCGCCCTTGGAACCTGAGATCTAGGCCCAGGTTGGATTTCCACAGAACATTGGGAATTTCAGCCCGGATATACATACAATTTTTCTTAAAGACTTGGCAGCCATATTTGAGTTTAAAACACACATGGACCTCATATTGTAGATCTCAATGGGCCTGGCTTCATGTGACATTTTGGCCACCCTTAGGGAAACCTTGCCTGTGAGAGTGCTCCAGAGCTTTCATTGAAATTAGCTTCTTCACCATTTAATGGTTCCTGAATTAATTGAATCCCTCAGAGCCTCAAACTTCATCCGTGAAAAATGGCTAGAAAATTACCATGAAATTTTGATATTTTGATGATCAGCTGGCACTGGAAATACTATGGATGTCCTGTTTCTGATCCTGAGTATACCAGACACTGCCTTGATTGACTTTGTTTCATGAAAATGGTGTAGAACAGATATGCCAGTAAGTTGGAGCCTGGTGAGTAGTGGGCCTAGAGCAGTGGTATGCAATTGTGTGATAAAACATCTGTGTTGCGGCCATGTGGATCAGCCATTGGCTTCCAAATGGCTTGTGACTGACATGGTGCAGCCAGCAGACCCATATATGTAAAGGCATCTTGTTATATGGAGAGGATTCACTGCAATGTTCAGAATCATGTTGCTATTCTCAAGGGGGCAATCTACATGGGATAGAACCTTGGTTGGTGCATTCTCCTGAAGACCCTGACTCACCACACCTTAAAGAACTCCCTCCACCACTCTGTCCCATTTTAACTCCTTGTATTTTTTGAAGCAAATACCAAACTCCCAGTGCAGCAGCGAGAAACACCACGAAAAGTGGAGGATGACCAATTGGCTTCACAGTCCACACTGAAAGACACTTAGACCCCAGTGTCCATAGTTTACCTACAAAGAGAGAATTCAGCACTGCTGCCTCATGTTCATTGGATAATAAGAAACCATGTCCTCCAAGTAACATAGATGCAGACCCAGCTTTCATGGTTTCTCTACAAAGGAACTAAATCTCCTCAGAACATCAAATACTTCAAGTGCCCACTCTTAGAGGCAGTTTCTCAAAAAGTATTTAGGCCAGCAGAGCTACATGTTTGTGGAATGTTTACCCTGTCCCTTACTTTTAGAATCTTCTCTACCACCTCCAAAGTTGTAAACTCCAGAGTATTTTCCATTCCAGATATATATTCACAGATTTTCTAACTCTTATCCTCTAATTGTGTCTTACTTGAGGAGAATGTATTGTCAAGGCATTGTTCTGGATGAAAGTGGGAAGATTTTTGTGTAGCACATATTTGCATACACATTGATTCAATTTCCTATTTTCCATTAGAAATGCTGAATCCCTGAAACTAACATATACCCTATTAGACTCTGACTACTAATCCTAATATGATGGAGAAAAATAACACAAACATAATAGAAATACAAGCAGTTTAGATGAGGTATGTTTTATAGTTGGAGTTGCCTTTTGCATGGTATAGTGTAGCAGTATAAATCTAGTCAATTATTTGTTGAAATAGTTCTCGATGCGTTTTTAAAGTTAACAAATAAGTGAATTCCTGTCCCCCTTTCTCTGTAGCCTATTCAGCACACGTATTTTTATATGCACATATAGAATCCTACCTGGTACCACACGTACATTCTTGTGAGGTGGCTGACTTGGCAGATACAAATTGGAAGAAGAGATCACTCCTCCTAAACGCTGCTTGAACTGGTAATTCAAATGTGAGTGAGCTTCCTAGTTGAACAACATTATACATAAATCCATGTTCAGTAAAATGAATATATTTGGATCTGTGGATGATATACATTTCATGGTGAATTTCGTTTGGCATATATATTGCAATTTTTAATGTCTGTCTCTGTGTGTGTATATAAATATATATATAGATACACTCTCAGGAGTATTCAAAATATGAAATATGTGTCTTATTACACACTTCCTAAATTCATTCATATTTATGTTGTGGATTCATAATCAACTTTTCACAAGATTATTCTCAGAAATATTCATCCACCTGAAATACGTATTTGTTTCTTAGTACTGTTTCCACCCCAGATATGCATTCACGGATTTTCAAACTCTTCTACCCTAATTGTGTCTTACTTGAGGTGAAGGTAATGTAAAGGCATTGTTCTGGATGAGAGTGGGAAGATAATTGTGTAGCATATATTTTTATACACATTGGATTCATTTTCTTATATACCATTGAAAATACTGAATCCTGACAATAACCCATACCCTACTATACTCTGTCTACTAATCCAAATGATGGAGAAAAACAACCCAAACAGAATAGAAATACAAGCAGTTCAGAGGAGGCGTGGGGTATAGTTGGACTTGCCTTTTTCATGATAAATGGTAGGTGTTATAAATCTAGTCAATTTTTAATTGAAATAGTTCTCCATGTGTTGTTAAAGTTAACAAATATGTAAATGCCTGTCTGCCTTTCTCTGTAGCCTATTCAGCACATGTATTTTTATATGCTTTATAGAATCCTACCTGGTATCACACGTTCATTTTTGTGAGGTGACTGACTTGGCAGATACAAGTTGTGAGAAGAGATCACTACTCTAAATGCTGTTGGAACTGAAAATTCAAACTATGGGTGAGCTTCCTAGTAGAACAACATTATACATAAATCCTTGTTCAGTAAAATAAATATTTTTGCATCTGTGGATGCTATATATTTTATGATGAACTTCGATTGGCGTATATATTCCTACATTTTAATGTCTGTGTGTGTGTTTTGTGTGTGTGTGTGTATATATATACATATATATATATATATACACACATATATATGTATATACACATATATATAATTATGAATATATATATATATATATATATGTATATATATATATATATATATATACTCTCCTGATTTTTAAAATATGAAATGTATGTATCTTAAATACACTCCCTAAATTCATTCATGTTCAAAAATGTGGATTTATAATAAACTTTTCACAAAATTATTCTCAGAAATATTCATCCTCCTGAAATACACATTTGTTTCATAGTTCTGAAAACTAACTTCAGTAAATGGTGCTTACAAATCCTAATATTTGTACAGTAACTAACCCAGATTAACATCAATCAAGTAGATTCGTATGGGACATGATGTGTATTCTGACGTTTATTTTCATTCAACACTGGTACATTACTATTTCTTCAATTTTTACAAATCATAGGATATATATATTTCATCCACAAGTTCACAAATTTTTGCGCATTTGTTTCACAATCACTTCCTGCTTCATAAAACATGTATTCCTCCAGGTTTCTTGACTGGTCTTTTCATGAGACTTCTTTCCAAACACATTATTTTAGATTTCCATAATCACTTTTGAAGCAAAACTCACACACCCTTCATGATAAACCATAACCTTAATGTGGCCATTAGATATATAACTGGTTGGAATGAATGTTTGTATGTCAATATAAGATTTCTTGTATTTTTTCACATATAATTTCAATCCATTATTTAAAGTCGGAACCAGATATATTATTTATTCAAAGTATGGTCTATTCATGCATTATCTCTATATGCACAGACAAAGGGTACACCTCTTTTTACCCCCATTACTAATTTATACGTCTTGAATATGTTGCTGCCAGAAATGGTGGAAAAATAGTCATGTCACCTGATCTACATATACGTTTTATCACAGTAATATTCTGGACAAAAAAAGCAAAGGTCACACTTAAGATTGTAGCAAAGACTAAATGAAAAGTGAGCATGGATTACTAAACATCCATGTCCAGGTTGCCTAATGCTGTCAAATGTCAATCCTATTGGTCACTACACATTTGTTTCTTTCTAAGATTATATATTCAAACTCAACCCTGTTGAAAATATCTAATCCTATCACTCACTTTATACTTTGCCTGATTTCGTAATGTCTCTATTGATATCAGCTTTCCTAACTATTTTCCCCAGTTCATCATTGTGACTGTCTCTTCACTTGTGCTGACATTAACATTCACTGTCTACCAGAAACCCTATTGCTAAACAACATTTGGTCCAAATCCTATACTCACTCTTCTTTCTAAACCTACCGAGAATCTTCCGAATCCTACCAACTATCCCTTTTGACTGGAAGTTCTCTTCTACATTTAATCATCCATGGTACAAGGACCTAAGCCATTGTATATCGATTTACCTGACACATCAGTGCAGAACATAATTCAAAGCTACGTATCCCAGTCAAGGGCCCAATGCCTTTTTGGGCTTCAAATCTTAGCTAGATTTCTGTTTTCATACTTATAATTCACCTATATATTCTTGTAAATATCGCAGTTTCCCAATACCATTATTCATCCTGCAAAAAGATTCCTAATCCAAATCGAACCTGTTAGTTAACCTAACCATACACTGTTCAGTCAATTTAACTTTACAGAAGAGCAGGGATAGAGTTGTTCTTACAATACAGGAATATAGGGGATCTTCCACATGCTGAGAAACTCAAAGGTCCATGCAGAAATGATTCCTGGAGAAGTTGTAAGCAGCTATGGAGGACCTAAGAGACCAAAATTCATCCTCCATGGCAAACAACCTGGTCAGGATGAAGGGTTGTGTCTGAAACAGCTTCTCTCTTCTTAATGTCGAGAAGATGGACCAAACCAGGCCTGTGTGGAGAGCTGTTCCCAGGTGCCAATGGTTGATATACCATTCTAACTTGTGAAAGTGTCACAGGAGGTAGGGGCAGCCACCATCTCATGGGACCCTTGAAAGCAATTGTTAGGACAAAGTGGTTGCCACGGCAGTAACCTCATTCAGTTCCTGAATGAGGTGACCTACCTCTCTTCCTTGATGACGGATCTCTCTGAACTTGGGATCCAGGAAGCCAGGCACCCAGAGTCAGTCCCAGTTTCTTGCCCAGTGGGCTCAGTTGTTTGGAATAACCAAGGACAGAGTAAGTCTTCCTTGGTACCTACTGATGTGAGGATTGCCAAATGCCAAGAGAGCTCTAAAAAGGGGAATTTCATGAGAAAGCAGGTAGTGGCTCACCACTGGCTCCTGAAAACTTCACAGTGTTGGCCAAGGTGACCAGATCTGAGAAGGACAGGCCATTTCAAGGAAACATAGTATGGCCCATCATTCAGAGTACATTCCAATTAGTCACAGACCTACTTGAATAAAGGAGATGTCGTTGTGGGTGTGATTGTGATTTTGTGGTTATGTCTCATGTTCTGAGAATAGGTAAGAAAGGCGGTTTGTTTGCTTTAGAGTGGACTGTTTATAGTAAGTCATTTGACAAGGTGATTGTTTGTATGCCTGTGTATCCCACTGTGTCCGTGGTTGTAGACATTATAAAAGATAATGCATCAATGGATGTGTCCTGTCTAGTAGAAAGCTTGCCAACATTCATCCTGCCCAATTTATGAGTGGACTGCAGGTTGCTTTAGGGAAGGGCAACACCTACTATCTTCTGAAGTTCCTGTTTTCTTCCTGAATTCTGGCCACTCTCCAGAGTAGGCTCATGGTTTTGTGTCCAAGATATGTACCACCTCCAAGCTCTGTGACATTGCCATATACTGGATAGCTGAAGGGAATAGCAAGCATCTCAGAAAACTCAGATATCAGTGTGACAAAGAAAGTCTCAGTAGAGAAACCCTGCTTTGGGCCTTTTGCTTACCTATTTTTCTGTTGCTCTGAGAGTCAGGAAGGTCTCTGCCTCAGGCCACCAATTTGTGAAGCCTGAAGAAAACTGTTTTCAAATGGAAATGAATGGGCATCACCTGTGTATCTTTGCTTAATTGCTTTGGAAAGGGATGTGTCTGAATCAGCCACTTGGCCCTGTGTGAGGCAGTGGCTTAGATTCTCAGCACCTGATGGAACTAAAGAAAGATCCCATGTGTGCTTCCAAAACCAAAATGGCAAAAATATCAGTAATTGTGTATGAAGTATCTTGCCTTACTCTGATAGGTTTCTGATCTCCATCAAATGAGACTAGGGATCCTTTGGGTCAAATGAGTTCTTCAAAGCCCTGCAGAGGCTAGCCCATATGAACTTGGGTTTTTTCATTACTTTAAATCACATTAAGAATCTATACCTGACAGTCAGTAGGCCTCAAATTGGAGAAGCAGAGCAGTATTAAGGCCAGGCTTATTTTATCACTCCTGGTTCACAGGAATGGTGTCCAGGCCCAGCTGACTTTAAGCAAATAAGGGATATGGAAGCTTGTTTTGGATACTGTCTTGTGCTGCGCCCCTCATGGAAACCTCCAGCCAGAGGTTATAATGAGTGTCTATATGGAAGAAGGTGAGGACCATGTGGGAGTGTTTTGGTTTTAATTGTGTTCATTTGTGTAGTGGTTGGAAGAAATGACTGGATCCACCAGGGCTAGAACTTTGGTATGATTCACCTTAGAGACTGAGTTCTGGAACTGACCTCAGAGAAGTATTGTCATGAATTGTGTTGCGATTTTAGAAGGCCACGCATGAGAGTCGCCATTGGAAACTGAAATCTAGGCCAAGGGTGGCTTTCGACTGATCACTTGGAATCTCAGCCAGGATATCACATGATTTTATTATGAAAGACTTGACAGGCATAGTTGAGAGTCAAAACACACATGGACCTCACATTGTAGACCTCAATGGGCTGGGCTTCATGTGACTATTTGGCTACTCTTTGGGAAGCCTTGCCTTTGAGAGTTCTCCAGAGCATTCATTGAAATGAGGTTCCTCAACATTAAATGGTTCCTGAATGAATTGAAACCCACAGTTTCTCCAACTTCATCCTTGAAAAGTGGCTAGATAAATACCCTGAAATTTTTGAAACTCCCATGACCAGGTGGCACTGGAGAACCTTTGGATCTCCTGTTGCTGATCATGAGTGTACCAGACAGTGCCTTGATTGACTGGATTTCATGATAATGGTGAAGAACAGAGATGCCAGTAAGTTGAGAATGCTGAGTAGTGGGCCCAGAGCAGTGGTGTGCAGGCGTGTGATAAAATATCTGAGGTGGGGCCATGTGGATTTCCAATTGACTTCCAAATGCATTTTGGCTGCCATGGTGCATCCAGCAGAACCTTACATGTAAAGGCATCTTATTATATGGAGAGGTTTCAAGGCAATGTTCAGAATCAGGTTGGTATGGTCAAGGAAAAAGCTGTGTGAAATAGAAGCCTGGTTGGTGCATTCTCCTGCAGTTCCTGACCCACCACACGTGAAAGAACTCCCTCCAGCACTGTGTCCCAGTTGAACTCCTTGTATTTCGTGAAGCAAATACCAAACTCCCAGTGCAGCACCAAGAAACACCACAAAAATGGAGGATGATCAAATGGCTTCACAGTCCACACAGGGAGACACTTAGCCCCCAGTGGCCACAGTTTACCTACCAAGAGAGAATTCAGCACTGCTGCCTCATGTTCATTGGAAAATAAGAAACCATGCTCTCCATTCACATAGATGCAGACCCAGCTTTGATGGTCTCAATAAAAAAGAAGCTAAACCTTCTGACAACAAAATATATTTAAAGTACCCAACCTCAGAGGCAGTTTCTCAAGAAGTCTTTAGGCCGGCAGAGCTCTATGTTTGTGGAGTGTTTACCTCTTAGACCAGGATGTAAGAAAAGAACACTGACTCCAGTTAAAATCAAATTAAAGTAAGCTTATTATTTCCACTGGCTGGGCTGCCTCTCCCTCCAAAGATTGCGGGAGCAAGAGAGCAACCCCACCTTTACTACAGCCCAGGTTTGCAGCCCAGAAAGTTACACAAAAATGGGGTAACAGATAACAGAACTCTGACAAGCATCACACTAATGGGAGTTTACATTTTTTTTTTTTTTTGCTAGCCCCAACATCAAAATTTATGAGGACCATTAGAGCCTCAGAGAGGGTCATTGTCTGGCCACAGAAGGCCAATATTTATGAGGTGTGACAAAGTTTCAGAGAGGGCTGCTATCTGGTCAGAGAGCCATGCACGGGTGAGTTTAAGGCACGGGCAGTCATTCCAAGCAGGTTCAGAATTTGCAGTAATTTACAGTAAAGCCAAAATGATTTTTTCATGGTTTTGTTGCAAGATGGCTCCCAATTTTAATAAAAGATAAGGTTGGGTCTATCATTCCCCCCTTTTCTTATGTGTCCCTTTGTAATCCTTGATAGGTTAGTGGAAAAGCACTGAGGAAATTTTAATCCCTCAGTTAACAGTCTCCAAATTTTTAGAACTCACCGAAAACCAGTCTCCCTGATATTACCTGACTTAATTAATTACTTATATTGATAGTCTATTTATTTTGGGCTCCATTGGTGTAAGTGGAGAGTCGTCTCTCATTTTGCCTTCTTCTCAGCTGAGAGAGGGTGACATGAGTGTGCATGGCGTGAGAGACATGAGTTGCCTTTTTGAAGTCAGTTGAGGAATATGAGTTGCCTTTTAGAAGTCAGTTCTTTTTGAAGTCTTGTTGAGGAAGAACAGGTTGTAAAGTCATCTGGGGATGGGTTCTTCTATGAGATAAACAAAAAACATGAGTATTGAATAAATGTTGCAGTAGCTGGATCATGTCACTGTATGAAGTACCCTCACCAGTCTTTAATATCCCCAATTATCAGGACTGTCAACTTAATATTTAACTTTAAGTGTTACAGTTGTCCCTCCCAATAATATACAGTTTAATAATTTAATGTCATCTGATTTTGCAAAATCCTTTCAGTAGTATGACCTCTGTGTCTAATAGAGAAACATTTAATTCTGTTACTCAGGGCTGGATAATCGTACTAGCAAACACCAAGCCTACCTGTAGGTTAGGAATATCTGTAGGCCTTAAACTAAAAACTTCTGCCTCTGGCAGCTCCTCTTGATAGTCTTTGTAGCCAACAGTTTTACTTATTTTGGGAGGCTAACATAAAGTGTATACCTTAAAATATTATTATTATTATTATTATTATTATTATTATTATTATTATTATTATTATTTAAAATGCCCAGGAATGGCTGTATTTTGGTTTTAACTGTCTTTGCTAAGTGTTTAAGATGAAGCAGTCAAATGACTTTTGTTTCTATCTATTGTTAGCAGTCAGCTGAGCTTTTATGGGAGTCATTCCTTGGGAAACTTGAGAGCAGCTTCTCAGTTCTGCTAGTGCAATTTGAGCTAGGTGGGTTCAGGTCTTGCTTGACCATGTGGCTTCCCTCAGAAGCATCAGGGATGTCTCCCTTTCCTGATGACTCTCCTCTTTGTAGCAAATGCACTGATTGGCTTTCTGTTCTCCAGTGGTCTCATAAATCTCCCTGATCGGGAGGTTATGTGGCCCAGAGTTGCAAAGCTCATAGAGAAGTCCCCTGTTCCCTGGATTCAGACTGACTCAAAGGGCAAGAGTCAAATATTGTTTTTTTTTTGGCCCTTTTCATTTAACTTTAATTTTCAATCCTAATCTGAAACAACCAGCAAATAAATTTTAACAGCCATATATTAAGAGTACTGCACTTTAATGTCTATAAGTTTATAATTATTTATATTTTATTAATTGGGATCTTATTATTCTGTCTGTCTTGTAGTTGATGACTTATTTTCTTAAATTAACCCATGTTGTGTTCTTAAAGCAACACTTCTGTAAAACACCAACAGGGAATCTTTAGATCACTTAAAAAGAAATTAAAAAATAAAATTTTTTAACAAGAGTAAAAATACTTAGTTCATGTAATAGCTACCCTGAATTTTTTGGTGAGTTATATTTTATATCACCTTTTTGAGATCCTAGTAATCTTGACAGAAAAAAAAAATTTGAACATAACTTTAAATGAAATAAAATCTGACCTACTGCTTTCGTAGTCATTCTCACATGTAGTAAGATGGGACAAAGAGTCTTATCTCAGGTAAGCAGGGCTCCTTATAAATCTTAAATGCTTTAGTTCTCAAGCTGATCTTTTTTTTAAATATCATTTTACAAAGTTTACATAAATTGTTTGAGGTCACATGAACATTAGCTCACACCATATGATATCACATTTAAAACATGAATTAAAGTACGGCTGAAAGATTTTAACCTTTACATAGATTAGGGTCTCATTAACTTAAAAATACATTTAAATTGTTCCACAATGTAAAAAGTAACATAAAACTTTACATATATTATTGATAACAGGTAAATAAATCCCCAATATATATTTTATTTACCATACAACTTGAGAACACCTGCTTGATATAATGCTCTTTTAAAGTTTCTACCTTATAGAGTTGTATAACTGGAAAATATGAGCACATTAATAGCATCACAATTGCATTGAAGTTTCTACATTAACCAAGTTTAGCTTTTAAAGAAATGGCAGTACAGTGCTCTAAAATAACAGTTCTTATTTAAACATTTGTTTAATTTTTATGGTTGCTTGCTCTAGAAAATTTAAATCTTAATAAACTTAATGTTATGGGTAAACTTATGTTTAAGAAATTTTTGTCTCTTTTACACATGACTGATTTTTACAATCTTATACAGACTTTAGTACAAACTTATACAAACCTTAGTATATCAATCAGATATCAAACAAAAGTACTCATGAATGAGTAATCCCATATCAAATTTACTTTACTTATTTATCAAAATATTAGACAAATTTTTCGAACACTGTAAACCATTTTTTTGATTGAAAGAAAAGTCCTGGAACAAAGGCATATTAGACCTTTTGTAGACATTAATAGTTTATTAGATTTTTGAACACCTAGAAAAACTTGTAAGCTTAAATTTAAAGACATTTATATTTATCTGTTTACCCAATTTAAATTGAAACATTTAAATCACGTGAATTAAAGATCTTTGGATCCACATTTTAAAATTGTTTTTATGAGTTCTTTTTAATATGAGTGCTCCTTATATAAGTTAATTTGTGTATCATATATATGATATATGGATATATATATATATATATATATATATATATATATATATATATAGACATACAACACATAACAAATTGTGCACACATAATAAAAGTGAAGGCCTTGTAGCTTTTCACAGGTGAAATCTCCATTGCAATGATTTAAAAATTCCACAGTTGGTCAAAGATATTACTGATCAGAAAAACATTAACCTAGGTCTGTAGGAGCAAAATCATGAGCTCAAAAAATAAATAAAGAACCTAAGGAAAAAATTATGAGTCCTAGAAAAATGACTGGCCAGTAATTGGTAAATACCATACAATTTACCTTTTTTTTCCCTTAGGCCTCAAATAAGTCTCCTACTAAGCTTACAGGCTTCTTTCATTTGCATTTCAAAATAAGTCCTGGCTGAGGTCTGGAAGAAGAAGGAAAAAAGGCTATTCTGAGCAGAAACCTTAGGCCTAAGGTATTTTAACCATAATTTTCATGTTAGGATGTTGAAAATTATGATACAAGTTTAAGATACAATTCACAAAATTTTATATCTTTACAAGTTGTTTTGTCAACAGATATCATACTATGATTTAGTATCCTTGTCCAAATTAATGCACTGGTACACACAGTGACATTTTCCCAGGCTACCTAATTTAAAATTGGTGAAAAAAAGACTGAATGATTGGGAAGTTACTTGCCAACTTGGAAGTAGAGTTCTTTATTTTCCATCCTAAGTATTTAAGTTCTCTGGCATGAATTATCTGAAACCATGAACTAAACAAATACCTAAACCCGACTTTTAACTGCAAGATTGTGGAATGCTTCAAAAACCCATTCAGATACCAGATTGGTACAATGAAACATCATCATTTAGACACATATTCAGCTAAGATCATTTCCAAGAAACAATTTATAATATTAACACATTATTGCACATGTCTTAAAGGGCTAGAAAAAAGGCACAAGACAGACAGAAATGAACTCCAGACAATGGCTGACAGACAGAACCCTTTAAAACAGAGCAAATAAGAGAAAAATCTCCTTCTCCAGTGGCACCACAGATGTCCCCACAAGGGGACCAAATGTTTTCACAGAGGAGCTACCTGAAATATAAAATAAAGTGTCTCCATGGCGACTTTACTGCATTTAGTGTCCCCTTTTTGTTTTTCTCTTTTTTTAAGAAGACAGAGGTGGCATTATCCTTGCAGTGCAGGGAACAAAGGAGGGAATTCCCTGAAGCAACAGGGCTTCGGCAGATACTGGGAGATACTCAGTTCTTCATTCCCCAGCAGGCATTACCATCTGCACTGGGTGTGCTCCAGGCAGCCAGCTAGGGCCTTCTCTCATTCTGCTTAACAAATGGTGGTAAAGTTCATCACAGTTCCTTAAAACACAGTCCAAAGGGGTGTCAGGCTTACTTGCTTTGTTACCCATTTTCACGTTCAATATCCTTAAGATTTTATCACAGAAATCACAAAACAAAACGCACAAAAACAAACAAACAAAAAACATATAGAACACAGAACAAAACACACACACACACACACACAAAAAAAAAAAAAAAAAAAAAAAAAAAAAAAAAAACAGAATCCCGGTGCCAAAACAGAAAAACAGATGAGCAATTCAACGTCTTGCTAAAGCTCTGGGGTAGGAGCGCATGCGTGTCCCTCGGCACCTCTCTAACCTTCCAGAGGAATTCCCTACAGAACGGAACAGAGGACAGAACGATTCTCATTACTATCCTGGACAGGAGTGAATGTGAGCCTCCCCAGGCCACCTCTCTGTCATTAGAAGAGATCTCCCTTAACCAGATATAAGATGTTATCAAGGTGCCACTTACCTATGGAGGCCTCCTCCACCAGGTACTTGCTAATAGTTTCAGTGCGGTGGTTCACTGCAGTGCTCCCCAGACCGACGGCTCACTCCAAGGACTTGGAACATCTCAAGTTGTGCACCCCCTAGAGTGGCTCCCCAGCCCGTAGCCCTGGAGGGAAGGCCAGCTTCAGAATTTTCAGCAGTCTGGTCTTGTGATCTGGTCGGGCAGGGTCATCTCACTGGGGAACTCCAAAATGTTGGAATAGGATGCAAGAAAAGACCAGTGACTCCAATTAAAATCAAATTAAGGCAGGCTTATTATTAAAACTGGCCAGGCTGCCTCTCCCTCCAAAAATGGCGGGAACAAGACAGCAACACCACCTTTACTACAGCCCAGCTATATAGCCCAGAAAGTTACACAAAAAGGGGGTTACAGATAACAGAACTTTGAAAGCATCACACTGATGGTAGTTTACATTTTTTTTGCTGGCCCCAACATCAGAAATTATGAGGACCATTAGAGACTCAGAGAGGGTCGTTGTCTGGCCTGGGAAGGCCAATATTTATTAGGTGTCACTAATGTTTCAGAGAGCACTGTTATCTGGTCAGAGAGCCAGGCATGGATGAGTTCAAGGCACGGACAGGCATTCCAAGCAGGTTCAGAATTTGCAGTAATTTATAGTAAAGCCCAAATTATCTTTTCATGGCTTTCTGGCAAGATGGCTCCCAATTCTAATAAAAGATCAGGTTGGGTCTATCAAGCCTGTCCTTTACTTTTGGAAACTCCTCTACAACCTGCAAGGTTGTGAACTCCTGACCATTTTACATTCCAGATATGTATTCACAGATTTTCTAACTCATGTCCTCCAACTGTGTCTTACTTGGGGTGAAGGTAATATCAAGGCATTGTTCTGGATGAGAGTGGGAAGATTTTTGTGTAGCACATATTTGCATACACATTTAGGAGATCACTCCTCCTAAACACTGATTTGGAACAGAAAATTCAATCTATGGGGGAGCTTCCTAGCTGAACAACATTATACATAAATACAAGTTCATTAAATAAATAGTTTTGGATCAGTGGATGATATATATTTCAAGATGGATTTAAATTGGCATATATATTGCTAGATATTAATGTCCATGTGACTTTTGTGTTTATAATGTTTTGTGATTTATGTGGATTTATAATCAAATTTTCACAAGATTATTCTCAGAAATATTCATCCAACTTAAATACATACTTTTTTCCTAGTACTGAAAAGTAACTTCAGTGAATGGTGGATAAAAATCCTAATATTTCTACAGTAACTGACCCAGATTAACATCAATGCAAGTAGATTCCTATGGGACATGATGTGTATTTTGATGTTCATTTTTATTCAACATTGGTACATTACTATTTCTGCAGTTTATGCACATTATATATAGTATGATATATAATGTTCAATCACTTCCTTCTTGAGAACACATGTATTCTTACAGGTTTCTTGACTATTCTTTTCATGAGACTTCTTTCCAAACACATTATTGTTGATTTCCATAATCACTTTTGAAACAAAACTCACACACCTTTCAGGATAAACCACAACCATAATATTACCATTAGATGTATAACTGGTTGCAGTGAATGATTGTATATCAATATGAGATTTCTTTTATATTTTCAGATATCAATTCAATCCATTATTTAAAGTAGAGCAAGTTATATTATTTACACACAGTATGGTTTATTCATGCATTATCTGCATATTCATAGACACAGGGTACACCTATTTGTACCCTCAATAGTAATTTATACATCTACAAAATATTGCTACAGAAATGGTGGAAGAAATACTCAAGTCACCTGATCTACATAT
Source organism: Callospermophilus lateralis (assembly GCF_048772815.1). Classification (NCBI taxonomy): domain Eukaryota; kingdom Metazoa; phylum Chordata; class Mammalia; order Rodentia; family Sciuridae; genus Callospermophilus; species Callospermophilus lateralis. The sequence continues at coordinate 140,857 of NW_027513904.1, forward strand.
ACATTTTAACACAATAATATTCTGGACACAAAATGCAAAGGTCACACTTATGATTTTACCAAAGCCTAAATAAAAAGTGAGCATGGATTAATAAAAACATCCATGTCCTGGTTACCTAATGCTCTCAAAAGTCAATCCAATTTGTGACAACATATTAGTTTCTGCCTAAGGTTATATATTCAGACTCAAACCGTTGAAAATGTCTAAACAAATTAGAAACTTCATACTTTTACTGACTTTCTAATGTCTCTATTTATATCTGCTTTCCTACATATTTTCCCCAATTCGTCATTGTGACTGACTCTTTACATGTGCTGACATTTACATTCACTCTCTACCCGAAACCTTATTTGTAAAGAACTTTTGGTACAAATCCTATACTCATTCTTCTTTCTAAACCTACTGACTATCTTGCTAATCCTACAGACTATCCCTTTTTTATTGGATATTCTGTATGTTATTCAATCATCTAGTGTATACGATCCTATTTCTTTGTATATCAATTTATCTGAGACATCTGTGCAGAATATAATTCAAAGCAAAGTATGCTACTCAAGGGCCCAAAGTCCTACTTGGCTTCAAGTCTTCCCTAGATTTCTGTTTCCATACTTATATTTCACCTATATATTCTTGTAAATATCTCAGGTTCCCAATACCGTTATTCATCCAGCAGAATGATTCCTAACGCAAATAAAACATGATATTAACATTAACCATACACTGTTCCCTCAATCTAACTTTACAGCAGTGCAGGGATAGAGTTGGTCTTACAATCCGGGAATATAGGGGATCTTCCACCTGCTGAGAATCTCAAAGATCCATGCAGAAATTATCCCTGAAGAAGATATAGAATGCTATGAAGGACCTGAGAGAGCAAAAGTCATTTTCCATGGCAAACAACCTGGTCAGGATGAAGAGATGTGTCTGAATAAGCCTCTCACATTTTAATGTAGACAAAATGGACCAAACCAACCCTGTGTGGAGATCTCTCTCCCAGTACCTATTGTTGATATACCATTCTAACTTGTGAAAGTGTCACAGGAAGTAGGGGCAGCCTCCATCTCATGGGACCTTAGGAAGAAACTGTTAGGACAAAGTGTTTTCCAAGGCTGTGAGCTCATTCAGTTCATGAAGGAAGTGACCTACCTCACTTCTTTGTGATGGAACTCTCTGAACTTGGGATCCCGGAAACCAGGCACCCAGGGCCAGGCCCAGTAACAGTCACAGAGATCTCACTTTTTTGGATTTATCATGGAAAGAGTCAGTCTTTCTTGGTACTTACAGATGTGAAGATGGTCAAATGCCAGAAAAAATCTGAAGAGGTGTCTTCAGTGAGAATGCAGGTAGTGGCGGCTCAAAGCTGGCTCCTGACAACTTCACAGAGTGGGCCAAGGAGTCCAGATTTGAGAACAAACAGGCCATTTCGGGTGAACAAAGAATGGCTCACCAGGCAGAGGACACTCCGGTTAGTAACAGACCTTCTTGGGGGAAGGAGGTGCATTTGTGGGAATGAGTGTGGGTTTGTGGTTTTGTCTCATGTTCTGAGAATAGGTAGGAAAGTTGGTTTGTTTGGTTTGGAGTGGACTGTTTCTATTAAGTCATTTGACAAGGCAAGTGTTTCTATGTCTGTGTATCCCACTGTGTCCGTGGGTGTAGACATTACAAAAGAAAATGCATCAATGGATGTGTCCTGTCTAGGAGAAAGCTTCCCAACTTTCACGCTGCCCAATTTATAAAAGGACAGAGGGTTGCCTTATTTGTGGGCAAGACCTGAAATCTTCCTAAGTTCCTGTTTTCTTCCTGAATTCTGGCCACTCTCCAGAATAGGCTCATGATTTTGTGACCAAGATAGGTACCACCTCCAAGCTCTGTGACTTGGCCATGTACTGGATAGCTGAAGGGAATGGCGAGAATCTCAGAAAACTCAGATATCAATGTTACCAGGAAAGTCTCAGTGGAGAAACCCTGCTTTGGGACTTTTGCTTACCTATTGTTCTATAGCACTGAATGTCAGGAAGGTCTTTGCCTAAGGCCACCCCGTTGTGAAGCCTGAATAAAACAGTTCTCTAATGTAAATGAATGGGCATCACCTGTCCCTTTTTGAGTAATTGATTTCGAAAGGGATGTGTCTGAATCAGCCTGTTGGCCCTGTGTGAGGCTGTGGCTTAGATTCTCAGCACCTGATGGATCTAAAGAAAGATGCCATGTGTGCATCCAAAACCAAAATGGCCAAAAGAGTACTCATTATGGATGAAGTCTCTCGCCTTCCTCTGTAAGTTTCCTGACCTCCATAAGGTGAGAATAGGAATCCTTTGGGTCAAATGAGTTTTTCAAAGCCCTTCAGAGTCTAGCCCATTGGTGCTTGGGTTTTCTCATGACCCCAATCCACATGAAGAATCTAAACCCCACAGTCAGTAGGCCTCAAATTGGAGAAGTGGAACAGTAATAATGGTAGGCCTATTTGATCACTCCTGGTTCCGAGGAAGGGTTTCCAGGCCACCCTGACTTTAGGCAAATGACGGGCAAGGGAGCTTATTTTGGACACTGTCTTGTCCAGCGCCCCTCATAGAAACCTCCAGCTAGAGGTTATGATGAGTGTCTATGTGGAAAAGATGAGGGCCATATGGGAGTGTTTTCGTTTAAATTTTGGTCATTTGTGTGGCGATTGGAAGAAATCACTGGGTCCACCTGGGCTTGAACTCTAGTGTGAATCCCTATAGAGACTGAATTCTGAAACTGACCTCAGAGAAGTATTGCCATGAGCTTTGTTGGGATTTTAGGAGCCCACGCATGAGAGTAGCCCTTATAAACTTAGATCAAGGCCACAGAGCACTGGGAATCTCAGCCAAGATAATCCATGATTTTCTTCTTAAAGTCTTGGCAGCCATAGCTGAGAGTCAAAACACACATGTACCTCACATTGTAGACTTCAATTGGACTGGCTTCATGTGACCTTTTGACAACTCTTTGGGAAGCCTTGCCTATGAGAGTTCTCCAGAGTTTCATTGAAATGAGCTTCCTCAACATTTAATGGTTTTTGAAAACCACAGTTCCTCCAACTTCATCCTCAAAAAAATGGCTAGATAAACACCATGAAATTTTTGGAATTCCCATGACCAGGTGGCACTGGAGAATCTTTGGATGTCCTATTGCTAATCATGAGTGTATCAGACAGTGCCTTGACTGACTAGGTTTCTTGAAAATTGTGTAGAACAGAGATGCCAGTAAGTTGGAGCCTGCAAATTAGTGGGCCTAGAGCAGTGGTGTGAAGGTGTGTGATAAAATGTGTGGTGGGGCCATGTGGATCTGCCACTGGCTTCCAAATGGCTTGTGAATGACATGGTACAGCCAGCAGAACCTTCCATGTAAAGGCATCTTTTTGTATAGGGAGATTTCAAGGCAATGTTCAGAATCAGGTTGCTATGGACAAAGGGGCAACCCATGTGGGATAGAATCCTGGTTGGTGCATTCACATGCAGACCATGACCTCCACACGTGACAGAACTCCCTCCAGCACTGTGTCCCAGTTGATCTCCTTGTATTTCATGAAGAAAATACCAAAGTCCCAGTGCAGCAGCAAGAACCACCACGAAAAGTGGAGGAGGACCAAATGGCTTCACAGTTCACACGGTGAGTCACTTAGCTCCCAGTGGCCATAGTTTAACTACAAAGAGAGTATTCGCACTGCTGCCTCATGTTCATTGGAAAATTAGAAACAATGTCCTCCAGGTCACATAGATGCAGACCCAGCTTTGATGGTCTCACTAGAAAGTAAGCTAAAGCTACTGACAACAACATATATTTCAAGTGCCCAACCTCAGAGGCAGTTTATCAAGAAGTCTTTAGGCCAGCAGAACTCCATGTTTGTGGAGTGTTTACCATGTGCCTTACTTTTGGAAACTGCTCTACCACTTCCAAGTTTGTGAAATCCTGAGTATATTCCATTCCACATATGCATTCACAGATTTTCTAACTCTTCTCCTCTAATTGTGTCTTACTTGGGGCGAAGTTAATGTCAAGGCATTGTTGTGGATGAGAGTGGGAAGATTTTTGTGTAGCACATATATGCATACACATTGGATTCATTTTCCAATTTTCCATTCGAAATACTTAATCCCTGACACTAACTCATAAACTACTAGACTCTGACTGCTAATCCTAATATGATGGAGAAAACTAACCCAAACAGAACAGAAATACAAGCAGTTCAAAGGAGGCATGGTGTATATTTGGACTTGCCATTTGCATTATGAAGGTTAGGTGTTATAAATCTAGTTAATTTTTAATTGAAATAGTTCTCCTTGTGTTTTTAAAGTTAATAAATATATAAATTCCTGTATCCCTTTCCCTGTAGCCTATTCAGAACATGTATTTTTAAATGCACATATAGAATCCTACCTGGTATCACATGTACATTCTTGTGAGGTGGCTGACTTGGCAGATACAAATTATGAGAAGAGATCACTCCTCCTAAACCCTGTTGGATCTTAAAATTCAACCTATGGGTGAGCTTCCTAGTTGAACAACATTAAACATAAATCCATGTTCAGTAAAAGAAATATTTTTGCATCTGTGGATGATATATATTTCATGATAAATTTCGATTGGCATATATATTGGTAATTTAATGTCTCTGCATGTGTGTTTTTTGTATATATATACTCTCCAGATTTTTCAAAATATGAAATATATGTGTCTTATATACACTCCCTAAATTCATTCATGTTCATGTGTATGGATTTATAATCACGTATTCACAAGATTATTCTCAGAAATATTCATCCACCTGAAATACATATTTGTTACCAGTACTGAAAACTAACTTTAGTTAACGTTGCATACAAATACTAAATTTGTACAGTAACTGACCCAGTTTAACATCAATGCAAGTAGATTACTATGGGACATGATGTGTATTTTGACATTCATTTTTATTCAACACTGCTACATTACTATTTCTTCAATTTATGCACATCATAAGATATATATTTCATCCACAAGTTAGCAAACTTATAGGCATTTGTTTCACTTTCAATAACTTCCTGCTTCAGAACACATGGATTCCTCCAGGTTTCTTGTCTGGTCTTTTCATGAGACTTCTTTCCAAACACATTATTTTCAACTTCCATAATCAATTTTGAAGGAAAACTCACACACTCTTCATGATAAATCATAATCCTAATATAACGTTTAGATGTTTTACTGGTTGGAATGAATGTATGTATATCAATATAAGATTTCCTTTATATTTTCAGATATCAATTGAATCCATTATTAAATTTGGAATCCATTATATTATTTATTCACAGTATTGTCTATTCATGCATTATCTCTATATTCATATCACAGGGTACACCTATTTGTACCCCCAATAATAATTTGTACATTTCGACACAGAAGCAATGGTCACACTTATTATTTTACCAATGTAAATGTCAGGCGAGCATCGGAGGAAGAGACTACCAGGGACTGTCTAATGCAACAGCCAAAAGTTTATGGGGGTCCAACATGCTGGGGCTCAGAACTCCCTTGAATAGAGCAGAGAGCCCTGAGAACAGCTTAAGCAGAGCTTATATACTTTCCTTGGAGAGGGCAGGGAGGGAAGATTATTGATGGGTCAGCGCGAGTGGGCAGTTTGCGTGCAAATGGGTGAGGGAGTACATTCTGCAGTTTTGCAGTTGGTACAGAACATTCAGGGAACAAGATTAGTGAACAGTTCTCAAGATATCAACAGTGTTTTGTTAAGCATACCGTAAAACTGGAAGTGACAATTACCTATTTTATTTACCTTTCATTCCCCACTTTCTTTTGGTTACATTAAATCATAATAGTGATCATTGAGGATGTCACATTTTATGTTTGCTAGTGTGGTATATTGATTTCTGATTACCATAAGTTTAACTTGTCCAATTTGAGCTTGGAGAAAGGAAACTACACGGTTGAGCAAACAGGGTCCTACAGTTAGCAATAATGTGAGGATTATTAATGGACAGGCCAGGGCTGATAAAAGCATAGTTACCCAGGGGGACTCTGTGAACCAAGACTCAAACCACCCTTTTTGGGCCTCTCTCTCTTGTTGATGCTCTTCAATGCGTCTTCTTAATTTAATCATAGATTCTTTTACAACTCCAGTATGGTAGGCATAATAACAACATTCTTCCCTCAATGCAGGACAAAGGCCCCTTCTCTCATGAAGAGGAGGTCGAACCCTCGCCTGTTCTGTAAAACAACTTCAGAGAGAGAGGTTAAAGATTCTTGTAAAGCTGTGATGGTGGTTTTTTAATATCTTTAAGTTTTGGTCTATTGCTGCTTCTAATTGGGTCATTTGTTGTGTCCCATGGATTAGGGCAGTGGTTCCTGTGCCCTTCTCTGCAGCAACTACTATTCCTCATAGGATGGCTAAAGTGAAGGATACAGGTTGCCAGCGGAACCGGGTTGTATGCCCCCCTATTTGAAATTTAAATGATCCTGCCTCATGATAGAGCACTCGGGGAAACATCTGCACCATTACATAATTAATCACATCTGTTGATAATTTTATGAATAAACAATGTTTAAGTATATAGAATTATACTGTTGTAGGTATGGACAAGGCAAGGCACCTAAGATAGCACCAAAGATAGGGAAACAGTCCTATTTGGTTGCAACCGGATATAGAGGGCATTGCTTCTGTTGTAATCAATTAATCCCCTGAATCCCAAGTTTAGGTAGTTTCAGAATTTTGTACCCAACATGTAAGGGAAAAGACTCAGAAATTCACAGTCTGCAGAAGTTCACAAAAAGCAGTTTTTGGTTCTGTTTTTATTTTCCTCTTCTCTGGGAAAGATAACTTATTAAGGACACCTGGGAGGGGGAGAGCTTTTTTCTTCTCTTTTATTTTCTCCCTGCCAGCTGTTACCATGGAGCCCAGTTGGTAACTTCTTTATCTTGGAAATGTAGCCATCTCTGGAAGCCTCAGCTCAAGGCCAGAGGCCTTGTTCACATATTTTGTGAAAAACTAGTAAGGGGGTGTCTAGCTTAGAAGGGCTGATTTTTCCAGCCAGTGGCCAAGTATAACAGAGCAACACGAAAAGAGGAAGTTTATCTACACTGAACTCTTTTATAAAGACTTTGTTGCTGAAAGTCCTAAAGTCAGCCACGATGAAGACTTCTGGAGAAGGCCATTTAAGATTTTTCTGTGGGCCTGGTACAGAGGGGAAGACGGGGAAGGCGGGGGGTGAGAGCAGTTCTGTGGTTCTGAGAATGAGGAAAAAGAGATATAAAAGAATAATGGGAAAAGGGTTTGGGATTTTCCTGGCAACAAAACTTGAGCAGTAGAACAGGTAGAGCAGATGGGAAGACGGGAATGAGTATCTAAAAAGCCTGTGAGGGACTTTAAATTCTTAGTAACCTGTTTTTAGTGATGACAAAGCAACTTTAAAGGCCATTTTCATTACATCTTGGATAGGCGTCTGAGGGCACTCCTCAGCTGGTTTGAGCTTTGGGTTAGCTGGTAAGAGGACCTGGTGGGACCCGGTGTGGGCACTGACAGGAGAAGAGAGGAGTGAGTGGGTGGAAGGGTACCTCAGTACCTGCTGCCTCAGCATGGGGGCAATGGTCTGAGAACCAGAGGAGGTTTGGGGTTTTGATCTAGTAATTGGAGGGGAGAAATCAGGTTGTTGATGTGAGAGTGACAGCAGAGAATCTGGAGCAGAAGGATCTATTGGAGAAACATATTTCGTGATGTGAGCAAAGGAGGGAAAAGGCCTACACATAGGGGAATTTTCTTCAATCCTTTTGATCACTTGCCGAAGTTGAAATAGTCACACAGAATTTGAGGATCTAGAGACCCCTCTGGGGGCCATCAGTTTTGGTTGTCTAATTGGCAATATGGCCAATGCTGTGAACTGAATTTGATGAGGAGTTTGGGTTCCACCAGGCAGCCCCTGTATGCTCACATCCCCATGACTTACGGAAGAAGACGGCTTTTCCCCCACACAGCCGTTGTTGTTTGTGGCTTTGATAGTCCACCGGGCAAACATAGTAATCTAGGCTAGCCAACCTGCATCAGGCTTGCGTGTTCCTACATCCATAATGTTTGTTTCCATTATCTATGGTACGGGAGAAATTTAATGGAATTTTAGTGGGATCCTCTTCATCAGAGATATCCCAATTGGAAAGACGTATACCCAGCTGACAAATATCTGGGTGGAGAGTTGGCCACCAGGTCCCTAAGGGGGCTGTATGCGAGACAGACCATACTTCTTGTCTAATTGGATTTGTGATCAGCCATCGCTGCTGAATGGGCTGATGATGGTTAGGACTAGTGGTGGCCAAGGGGAGAGTCTATAGCCTTATCCACATGGCAAATATGCAATTTGAAAGGGTTACCAGTCTTTTCCACTTTCAAGCCAGTGTCTGGACAGGGCACAGGCTTGAGATGAGAATTAGGATCCAGGAAGTGATTCCGTCTACCTTTACCACTGTAGGTTTTATAATTAGCACCTGGTATGGTCCTGTCCAGTGGGGTTCCAGGGATGACACCTGATGTCATCTTATGTAGATGAAGTCTCTTTTTTGATATCGATGTGGAGTCTCCTCTTCACCAGGTTGGTAGGCAGTGGCCAGCTGTTTTGACAGGTATCCCTGAGTTCTTTCAATAGCTTTAAGTTTGTCAAGCAAGGGGGTGTGGAAGGGATCGGTAGGTCTTAGAGTTGGGGTTAGGTCCTTACTGGAGGAGGGGCCCCATAGAGAATTTTATAGGAGGTGAGGTTACACAAAGAAACAGAGGGAGTATTTCTTGCATGAAACAGTGCATAAGGCAGGAGCATAGTCCAATCTTTGATGCCCTCTCTAAGCTTAATTTCGTTAAGGTCTCTTTAATGGTTCTATTAATTTTTTTAACCTGTCCTGAGCTCTGCGGTCTATAAGCACAATATAACTTCCAATTTATCCCCAGGATCCTGGCTAACCCCTTACTTACCTGGGCCATGAACGCCGGTCCATTATCAGACCCTATTACCTTAGGTAGGCCGTATCATAGAAAAATATCTTTCAGGATTTTCTACCACCATTTGTGCCTTTTTTTTTTGTGGGGAAGGCTTCAATCCATCCTGAAAATATATCTACAAACACTAGGAGATATTGAAGTCCATACCTTGCTGGCTAAATTTCAGTAAAGTCCACTTCCCAGAATTTCCTGGTCTGGTTGCTCATAGGCGCTTTCCTACAGGAAGCTTGGAAGGGTAATTGTTCTATTGACAGAACGGACAGGGTTTTGTTACCCGTTCAGTTATGTCCTTTCGCTGTGAGTCGGTTAGTGGAAAACTCTGTTCTTGATCCTTCAGGAATGCCTGCAGTTTCTTTGGACCAAGGTGTGTGAATTGATGTACATTTTTAACGTAGTGTAGGGCTTTCTGAAATTGCAGGCTTGGCTCAGTGAAGTTGAGGAGTTCAGTGCCAGTGTCGTAAGATGTTATCAAAAGCTTGCTGGTGCTCAGGGGTCCATTGGAATTGGGCATCTCCCTTTAACAGCGGGTATAAAGGAGAAGTTAAGGACACAAACACAGGAATCCATAACCTGCAAAACCCAGTAGTCCCAAGAAACTCTTTGTGTTGTCTGCTGCTGGGGGGGGGGTATCTGCACAACCATTTGTTTTCTGGGCTCAGTGAGCCAACGTTTACCACCTCTAAGGGAATAGCCCAGGAAGACTACTTCTTGCTGGCAAATTTGGGGTTTTTTGGAAGGAGCTCTATACCCGAGTTGAGCAAGCTTACATAATAGTGCTTGGTTCCCAGACTCACAGTTTTCCTTGGTGTTGGCTGCAGTAGCAGGTCATCCACGTATTGAAGCTGGGTGACTTCGGGGTGCATAGTTCTGAAGTTGTTGACATCTCTGTGGAGGGCTTCATCAAAGAGAGTGGGGGAGTTTTTGAACCCCTGTGGTAGTCTAGTCCATGTTAGTTTACCATACGTTCCGGTTTCTGGGTCTACCCACTCAAAAGCAAACAGAAACTGACTGTCTTTATGCAGAGGCATGCAAAAGATAGCATCTTTATGTCCATACCATTTCTACTCAGGGTTCAGAGTGATAAGCAGATTGTACAAATTATTTACCGTGGGGTGAATGTCCTGCACTCTGTTGTTGATCTCTCTTAGGTCTTGAACGGGGATAGTCTTCAGTTCCTGGATTTTTTACTGGTAGCAGGGGAGTGTTCCAGGCCGATTGACAGGGCCTTAGGACCCTAAAGCCAGATATTTCTGAATATGGGGCCTTAACCCATCTTTAGCATTTTTGCTCAGAGGATGTTGTTTGACATTGATTGGGGAGGCTGAGGTTTTTAACTCCACTGTTCTTGGAGGTTGTTTCATGGCTAGTCCTAACCCAACAATTTTTGCCCAGGCATCTGGGTAATCTGTTATCCATTTCTGGGGTAGCTTGCCTGTTTGATCATTCTTGGGGTGTGTGAAAATTGGATGTTCATCTTTGACTGACATTTATAAAGCCATGACTATAGGAGTTTTTAATGAAGGATTTAGAAATTTCATTTTGGGGCCTTCGGGGTTAAAAGTTGTTTTGGCCCGGAGCTTACTGAGCAGATCTCTGCCCATCAATGGGGCCAGGCATTCTGGGATTACTAGGAAGGAATGTTGGATTTTTCCTTTCCCCATGTCCATGGTCCTCTTAGTTGTCTAAGTCTGATATTTACTGCTGTTAGCCCTTTGAACTAGAGACCTTTTATTTGATAGAGGGCCCAGTGGGGCCTTAAGGGCTGAGTATACTGCTGCTGTATCCACTTCAAAGTTTATGGGGTCCCCTTCACTTCAAAAGTTACCCTGAGCTCGGGGAAGGGATCTGAGCCCCGACATTCTCAGTCAACCTCCAGAGTCAGAAAGGCTGTCTGGCGTGGCTGTCTCTTTCTAGGGCACTTTTTGGCTCAGTGTCCTTTTTCTTTACAGTAGGCACATTGATCTGAGGCCAAGGGTGGCCTCTGGTGGGGACCCAGGTATCGTTTCTTGTCTCTCTGTTTCTTAATTTCTGGCCTATTTATTGTTGTGACCAGGACCTTAGTTAATACCTTCATCTGTCTTTTTCATCTGTCATCCTCCCTTTGCTCCCTTTCGTTCTCTCTGTTTCTCTCTTATAGGATACTTTCTCGGCTACCCTGAGTAAATCTCTCAAAGTCATATCTTGTAATCCATCTAAGTATTGTAACTTTCTTTTAATATCCAGATCAGCTTGCCCAATGAAGGCCATCATGACATATGTCTTTTGATCCTCTGCCTGAAGATCGAAAGGAGTATATCTCCTATACGCCTCCATAATTCTCTCTAGAAACATAGAGGGATATTCATCAGGCCCTTGAATAATCTCTCTTACCTTGGCCAAATTATTTGGTTGGCTAGCGGCCGGTTGGAAACCCACTATTAGGGCCCGGCAATAAGTGGACAGATGCTCCCTACCTTCAAAGGTGTCGGGGTCCCAGTTGGGTCAGTTCAAGGGTAAGCCGGCTTTGATTATGTTGGGAAGTTGTGTTGGTCACCCATCTGGTCCGAGGATATTTTTTTCTAGCTTCCAGAAAGTTTCTCGTTCCTCTGTCATGAAGAGAATCCCTAGGATTTGTTGGCAGTCATCCCAAGTAGGCAGGTGTGAAAACGCCAGGGAGTTCTTTGAGTTCTTTTAGCCGGGCCAGCTTTCTCCAGGGAAGGAGGGGCTGTGTGTGTGACAAGGGGGAGTCATCTGGTGGGCGCTGGGCCGGCCTAGCTTTCTCCAATGGCGGAGAGGCTGAGTCAGCAGCAAAGGAATCACTTAGAGGTTGTTGGGGGTTGGTGGAAGACGGCAGCGGATAAGAAGGGTAGGAGAGTCCAGTAGAGTCTTGAGACTCAGGGAGAACAGAGGTTGGAGGAGGAAGAGCAGAGGGTTTGTGAGATAGAATCATGGTGGAAGGAGTAGGAGTGGGCGCAGAGACAAAGAAAGGCTTCACCCATGTAGGAGGAGATTTGCAGAGGTCCTGCAATGTTAAGATATATGGCTGTTGATCTGGATGTCTATGTGGCCCCGGTTGAAAGACAAAATCTCTGACGTTTCAAATTAGTGGGAAGTAGATGTTTCTAGGGGCTATCCAACTCCAAAGGTGGGTCATTCTGAGGCACAGAGGGTCTGCCAGGTCCAGCAATTTACTGAAAAAGAAAGATTCTGGGCCTTGCACAGACTTTGGTTCAGTGATCAAGGGTCAGGAAGAGAGGTGTTGAAGTGCTCTGTCCCAAAATGAGAGATACACAAACAGTGAAAGAAATCACACACTACACTGACAAGACAAGACAATAAAGACAGGCAATGGACGTCCAATACTGAGGCCAGGACTGAGTAGCCGGCAAAACCTGATGGGCTGGCAATACTGAATCCGAAGCAAAATATCACTGAGTCAAGGAGACTATTGTTCCTCGATTTCCTGAGTCCTCTGGGGCATCCCCCAGGGACGTGGCCTGTGGCTCTGTGACACGTATGTCAGCCTCTGTCAGAGAGAGCTCACGCTCATCACCAATAGCCATTTTGCCAAGCCCTAACCTGAAACCTAAAACCAAAAAGAGTTCCCTTACTTACCCTGAAAAGAGCCCCTTGGGGATCTTTCATCCGCCGCTGCCGGATCTTGCTCGTGCCTCCAGATGTAAAGGTCGGGCAAGCATCAGAGGAAGAGACCACCAGAGGAATGTCTCAAGCAACAGTAAATGGTTTATTATGGGTCCAGCATTCTGGGGCTCAGAGCTCACTTGAATAGAGCAGAGAGCAATGAGAACAGCTTAAGCAGAGCTTATATGCTTTCCTTGGAGAGGGCAGGGAGGGAAGTTTATTGATGGGTCAGGGCAAGTGGGTGGTTTGCGTGCAAACGGGTGAGGGTATACATTTGCAGTTTGGCAGTTGGGGACAGCACATTCTGGAAACAAGATTAGCAAACAGTCCTCAAGACTTCAACAGTGTTTTGTTAAGCATACAGAAAAACAGTAAGTAACAAGTACCTATTTTATTAACCTTTCACCAAAGCCTAAATGGAAAGTGAGCATGGATTACTAAACACATCCATATCCAGGTTGCCTAACGCTCTCAAATCAATCCTATTGGTGACTACATATTTGTTTCTTCTTAAGATAATATATTCAACCTCAACCCTGTTGAAAATGACTAATCCTATCACTCACTTTATATTTTCCTGATTTCCTAATGTCTCTATTGATATCTGCTTTCCTACATATTTTCCTCAGTTCATCATTGTGACTGACTCTTCACATGTGCTGACATTTACATTCACTCTTTATCTGAAACCCTATTGCTAAAGAACTTTTGGTCCAAATCCTATACTCACTCTTTTTTCTAACATACCGACTATCTTCCTAATCCTAAAGACTATCCCTTTTTGACTGGATGATCTCTTCGACAAGCAATCATCCAAGGTACAAGGTCCTATGCCATTGTATATTGATTTATCTGAGACATCTGTGCAGAACATAATTCAAAGCTAAGTATCCCAATCAACAGCCCAATGCCCTTCCTGGATTCAAATCTTATCTAGATTTCTGTTTTCAAACTTATATTTCACCAATATATTCTTGTAAATATCGCAAGTTCCCAATACCATTATTCATTAAGCAGAATGATTCCTAACTCAAATGAAACATGTTATTAAGCCTAACCATACATTGTTCCCTCAAACTAACTTTACAGAAGAGCCGAGACAGAGTTTATCTTACAATACAGTAATGTAGGGGATCTTCCACCTGCTGAGAACATCAAAGGACCATGCAGAAATTATACCCTGAAGAAGTTGCAGGCAGCTATGAAGGACCTAAGAGGGGAAAAGTCATATTCCATGGCAAACAACAGGGTCAGTATGAAGGGATGTGTCTGAATCAGCCTCTCCTTTCGTAATGTAGAGAACTGATGAAACCATGCCTGTGTGGAGAGCTGTTTACAGGTGCCTATGGTTGATATACCATTCTAACTTGTGAAAGTGTCAAAGGAAGTAGGGGCAGCCTCAATTTCATGGGACCTTTCGAAGCAACTGTTAGGACAAAGTGGTGGCCAAGGTAGTGACCTCATTCAGTTCCTAAAGAAAGTGACCTCACCTCTCTTCCTTGGTGATCAAAAAATCTGAAATTGTGATGCAGGAAGCCAGGCACCCAGAGCCAGTCCCAGTCCCAGTCCCAGTGGTCTCACTTGCTTGGATTTACCAAGGACAGAGTCAGTCTTCCTTGGTACCGACTGATATGAGGATTGTCAAATGGCAGAAGAGCTCTGAAGAGGGGCCTTTCCTGAGAAAGCAGGTATTGGTTCACCACTGGCTCCTGACAACTTCACAGTGTTGACCAAGGAGACCAGATCTGAGAAAGGACAGGCCATTTCAGGGGAACATAGTATGGCCCACCAGTTAGAGGACACTCCAGATAGTCACAGACCTACTTGGGTTAAGGAGGTGCCTTTGTGGGTGTTCAGTGAGTTTGTGCTTTTCTCTCATGTTCTGAGAATAGATAGAAAAGGCAGTTTTCTTGGGTTGGAGTGGACTGTTTCTAGTAAGTCGTTTGACAAGGCTAGTGTTTCTAAGTCTTGAGTATCCCACTGTGTCCGTGGTTGTAGACATTAGAAAAGAGAAGGCATCAAAGGATGTGTCTTGTCTAGTAGAAAACTTCCCAGCATTCATCCTGCCTAATTGAAGAATGGACTTTGGTTTGCCTTATGGATGGGCAACACCTACTAAATTCCTAAGTTCCTGTTTTCTTCCTGAATTCTGGCCACTCTCCAGAATAGGCTCATGGTTTTGTTTCCAAGATATGTACCACCTCCAAGCTCTGAGACATGTCCATATACTTGATAGCTGTAGAGAATGGGAACATCTTTGAAAACTCAGATATCAGTGTGACCCGGAAATTCTCAGTGGAGAAACCCTGCTTTGGTTCATTTGCTTACCTATGGTTCTGTTGTCCTGAATGTCAGGAAGGTCTTTGCCTCAGGCCACCCCTTTGTGAAGCCTGAAGAAAACAGTTTTCAAATGGAAATGAATGGGCATCACCTGTGGATCTTTGCTTAATTGCTTGTAAAAGGATGTGTCTAAATCAGCCTCTTGGCCCTGTATGAGGTTGTGGCTTAGATTCTCAGCACATGATGGATCTAAAGATAGATTGCATGTGTGCAATCAAAACAAAAATTGCCAAAATCTGTCATTGTTGATGAGTCTCTTGCCTTCCTCTGTTAGGATTCTGACCTCTATCAAGTGAGAATAGGGATCCTTTAGGTCAAATGAGTTCTTTGAAGAACTGCAGAGGTGCTTGTGTTTTCTTGTGACTCCAAATCACTTAAAGAATCTATCCCTGAGAGTCAGTAGGCCTCAAATTGGAGAAGCAGGCCTATTGGATCACTCCAGGTTCACAGGTGAGCATGCCACCCTGACTTTAGGCAAATGAGGGGCAAGAAAGATTATTTCGGACACTCTCTTGGGATGCGTCCCACATGAAAAACTCCAGCCAGAGGTAATGATGAGTGTCTCTCTGGAAGAAGGTGAGGACCATGTGGAAGTGTTTTGGTTTTAATTGTAGTCATTCGTGTGGCAGTTGGAAGAGATGACTGGATCCACCTGGGCTTGAACTCTGGTGTCATTCCCCTTAAACACTCAGTTCTGGATCAATCATCAAAGAAGTATTGCCATGAATTGTGTTAAGAATTTAGGAGGCCATGCATGAGAATCTCCATTGGAAACTGAGATCTAGTCCTAGGGTGGCTTTCCACAGAGCACTGGGAATCTCAGCCAGGATATCAAATTATTTTTTTCTGAAAGACTTGGAAGCCATATTTGCTAGTCAAAACACACATGGACCTCAATTGTAGACCTCGATGGGCCTGGATTCATGTGACTTTTAGGCCACTCTTTGGGAAGCCTTGCCTGTGAGAGTTCTTCAAATTTTTCATTGAAATGAGCTTCCTCACCATTGAATGATTCCTGAATGATTTGAAAGCCATAGTGCTTCCAACTTCATAATTGAAAATTGGCTAGATAAATACCATGAAATTTTTGAAATTCCAATGACCAGGTGGCAATGAAGAACATTTGGATGTCCTGTTGCTGATCACGAGTGTACCAGACAGTGCCTTGATTGACTGGTTTTGATGAAAATGGTGTAGAACAGAGATCTCAATAATTTGGATCCTGCTGAGTAGTGGGCCTAGAGCAGTGGTGAGCAAATGTGTGATAAAACATCTGAGGTGGGGCCATGTGGATCTGCCATTGGCTTCCAAATGGCTTGTGACTGACATGGTGCAGCCAGCAGACCCTTATATGTAAAGGCAACTTGTTATATGGAGAGGTTTCAGTGCAATGTTCAGAATCAGGTTGCTATGGTCAAGGGGGCATCCTATGTGGTATACAAGCCCTGTTGGTGCATTCTCCTGCAGACCCTGATCCACCACACGTGACAGAACTCGCGGCAACACTCTGTCCCAGTTGAACTCCTTGTATTTCGTGAAGCAAATACAAAACTCCGAGTGCAGCAGGAAGAAACATTAGGAAAAGTGGAGGATGATAAAATGGCTTCGCAGTCCATATGGGGAGACACTTAGCCCCCAGTGGCCACAGTTTACATACAAGAGAGAATTCAGCACTGCTGCTTCATGTTTATTGGAAAATTATTAACCATGTCCTCCAGATCACAGAGATGAAGACGCAGCTTTGATGGTCTCACTGGAAAGGAAGCTAAAGATCCTCACAAAAACATATATTTCAAGTGCCCAACCTAGAGACAGTTTCTCCAGACGTCTTTAGGCAGGCAAATCTCCATGTTTGTAGAGTTTTTACACAGTCCCTTACTTTTGGAAACTCCTCTACAATCTCCAAGGTTGTGAACCCTAAGCATTTTCAATTTCAGATATGTATTCAAAGATTTTCTAACTCTTCTCCTCTAATTGTGTCTTACTTGGGGTGAAGGTAATGTCAAGGCATTGTTCTGAATGAGAGTGGGAAAATTTTTTGTAGTACACATTTGCATACACATTGATCCATTTTCCAATTTTCCATTCGAAATACTGAATCCCTGACACTAACTCATACCCTACTAGACTCTGACTACTAATCCTAATATGATGGAGAAAAATAAACAAAAAAAATGAAAATACAAGCAGTTCAGAGGAGGCATGGTGTATAGTTGGACTTCCCTCTTGCATGATAAAGGGTCGGTTTTATAAATCTACTCAATTTTTAATTGAAATAGTCCTCCATGTGTTTTTTTTTAAAGAGAGAGTTAGAGAGGAGAGAGAGAATTCTATAATATTTATTTTTTTTAGTTATCGGCGGAAACAACATCTTTGTTTGCACGTGGTGCTGAGAATCGAACCCATGCCGCACGCATGCAAGGCGAGCGCGCTACGACTTGAGCCACATCCCCAGCTCTCTCCATGCGTTTTTAAAGTTAACAAATATGTGAATTCCTGTCTCCCTTTCTCTGTAGCCTACTCAGCACATGTACTTTTTATATGCACATATAGATTCCTACTTGGTATCACACGTATATTTTTATGAGTTGGCTGACTTGGCAGAAACAAATTGTAAGAAGAGATCAGTCCTCCTAAACGCTGTTGGAACTGAAAATCCAAACTATGGGTGAGCTTCCTATTAGAACAATATTATACATAAACCCATGTTTAGTAAAATAAATATTTTTGCATCTGAGGGTGATATATATTACATGATGAATTACGATTGGCATATATATATTGATACTTTTTAATGAATTTTTGTGTTTTTTTGTCTATATATATATATATATATATATACATACACTCTACAGATTTTATAAAATATGAAATATATTTGTCTTATATACACTCCGTAAATTCATTCATGTTCATGTATGTGGATTTATAATCAACTTTTCACAAGATTATTCTCAGAAATAATCATCTACCTGAAATACATATTTGTTTCCCAGTGCTGAAAACTAACTTCAATCAATGGTGCTTACAAATCCTAATATTTCTACAGTAACTGACCCAGTTTAACATCAATGCAAGTATATTCCTATGGGACATGATGTCTATTTTGACATTCATTTTAATTCAACACTGGTACATTACTATTTCTTCAGTTTTTGCACATCATAGGTTATATATTTCATTCACAAGTTCAGAAATTTATAGGAATTTGTTTCACTTTTAATCACTTCCTGCTTCAGAACACATGTATTCCTCCATGTTACTTGACTGGTCTTTTCATGAGACTTCTTTCCAAACACATTATTTTCGATTTCCATAATCAATTTTGAAGCTAAACCCACACACTCTTCAAGATAAACCATAACATTAATATTACCATTAGATGTATAAGTGGTTGGAATGAATGTGTGAATATCAATATAAGATTTCCTGTACATTTTCACATTTCAATTCAATCCATTATTAAAGTTGGAACCAGGTATGCTATTTATTCACAGTATGGTCTATTAATGCATTATCTCTATATTCATAGACACAGTGTACACCTCTTTGTTCCCCCAATACTAATTTATACCTCTTCAAAACATTGCTCCCAAAAATGGTAGAAGAAATAAACATGTCACCTTATCTATCTATCTATCAATATATATATATATATATATATATATATATATATATATATATATATATATATATATATATATATATTTCTTTTTTTATCACAGTAATATTCTGGACACAAAAAACAAAGGTCATACTCATGATTGTATCAAAGCCTAAATGGAAAGTGAGCATGGATTACTAAAAACAACCATATCCAGGTTGCCTAATGCTCTCAAATGTAAATCCTATTGGTGACTACATATTTGTTTCTTTCTAAGATTATATATTCAACTTCAAGCCTGTTGAAAATGTCTAATCCTATCACTCAGTTTATACTTTGCCTGATTTCCTTATATCTCTATTGATATCTGCTTTCCTACATATATTCCCCAGTTCATCATTGTGTCTGACACTTCACATATGCTGATATTTACATTCAATGTCTACCCGAGACCCTATTGCTAAAGAAATTTTGGTCTAAATCCTATACTCACTCTTATTTCTAAACCTACTGACTATCTTCCTAATCCTACTGACTATTGCTTTTTGACTCGATGTTCTCTTCGACAATTAATCATCCAAGGTATAAGGTCCTAAACCATTGTATTTCAATTTGTTGGAGACATATATGCAGAACATAATTCAAACCTAAGAATCCCACTCAAGGACCCAATGCCCTTCTGACTTCGAATCTTACCTAGATTTCTGTTTTCATACTTACATTTCACCTATATATTCTTGTAAATATCACAGGTTCCCAATACCATTATTCATGGGGCAGAGAGATTCCTAACCCAAATCAAACATGTTATTAACCCTAAACATACACTGTTCCCTCAATCTAACTTTACAAAAGAGGAGGGACAGAGTTGGTCTTACAATACAGGAATGTAGGGGATCTTCCACCTTCTGAGAACATCAAAGGTCCATGCAGAAATGATCCCTGGAGAAGATATAGGCAGCTATGAAGGACCTGAGAGAGGAAAAGTCATCTTTTATGGTAAACAACCTGGTCAAGATGAATGGATGTGTCTGAATCAACCTCTATCTTCTAAATGTAGAGAAGATGGACCAAATCAGGCCTGTGTGGAGAGCTCTTCCCAGGTGCCTATGGTTGATTTACCATTCTAACTTGTGAAAGTGTGACAGAAAGAAGGGACAGACTCCATCTCATGGGACCCTTAGAAGTTACTGTTAGGACAAAGAGGTTGCCAAGGCAGTGACCTCATTCTGTTCCTGAAGGAAGTGACCTCACTTCACTTCCTTGGTGATGGAACTCTCTGAACTTGGGATCCAGGAAGAGAGGCACCCAGAGCCAGTCGCAGTCCCAGTCCCTGTGGTCTCACTTGTTTCAATTTACCAAGCACAGAGTCAGTCTTTCTTAGTACCAACAGATGTGAGAATGGCCAAATGCCAGGAAAGCTCTGAAGAAAGACCTTTCTGAGAAAGCAGGTATTGGTTCACCGCTGGCTCCTGACAACTGCACAGAGTTGGCCAAGGAGACCAGATTTGAGATACAACAGGCCATTTTGGGGGAATATAGTATGGCCCACCATTCAGAGGACACTCCACAAAGGAGGTGCCTTTGTGGGTGTAGGTGTGTGTATGGTTTTTTCTCAAGTTCTGAGAAGATGTAAGAAAGGCTGTTTGTTTGAATTGGCGTGGACTGTTTCTAGTAAGTCCTTTGACAAGGCGAGTGCTTCTATGTCTGTGTATCCCACTCTGTCCGTGGTTGTAGACATTAGAAAAGAAAATGCATCAATGGATGTGTCCTGTCTAGGAGAAAGCTTCGCAACATTCATCCTGCCTGATTTATTAATGGACTGCAGCTTTCCTTATTGAAGGGAAACACCTGCTATCTTTCAAAGTTTCTGTTTACATCCTGAATTCTGGACACTCTCCAGAATTGCCTCATTGTTTTGTGTCCAAGATATGTACTACCTCCAAGCTATGTGATATGGCTATGTACTGGATAGCTGAAGGGAAAGGCGAGCATCTCAGAAAACTCAGATATCAGTGTGAACAGGAAAGTCTCAGTGGAGAAACCCTGCTTTGTGCGTTTTGTTTACCTATTGTTCTGTTGCCCTGAATTTCAGGAAGGTTTTTGCCTCAGACCACTCCTTTGTGAATATCAATTCAATCCATTATTTAAAGTGGAACCAGCTATACTATTTATTCACAGTATGGTCTATTCATGCATTATCTGTATATTCATAGACACAGGGTACAGCTTTTTGTACAACCAATACTTATGTATATGTCTTCAAAATATTACTCGCAGAAATGGTGAAAGAAATACTCATGTCACCTAATCTACATATACATTTTATCACAGTAATATTCTGGACACAAAATGCAAAGTTCACACTTATTATTGTACTAAAGCCTAAATGGAAAGTGAACATGGATTACTTCCATGTTCAGGTTGCCTAATGCTCTCAAATATCAATCCTATTGGTGACTACATATTTGTTTCTTCCTAAGATTATATATTCAAAATCAACCCTGTTGCAAATATCTAATCATATCACTCACTTTATACTTTGCCTGATTTTGTAATATCTCTTTTTTTATTGTTACGATGAGCCAATTTAGTACTTTTTTAATTTTTTTTTCATCTTTCATACATTTGATTCAAGTGAGTTATGCATTTCCATTTTTACCCCAAATACAGATTGCAGAATCACATCAGTTACACATTCACAATGTTTACATAATGCCATATTAGTGACTGTTGTATTCTGCTGACTTTTCTATCCCCTACTATCCCCCCTCCCCTCCCCTTTCATCTTCCCTCTCTACCTCATCTGTTGTTGTTCCGTTCTCTCCCTTCCCCCCCTTTCCCCTCACAACCTCGTATATGTGATTTCGTATAACGATGAGGGTTCTTTCCGTTTCCATGCAATTTCCCTTCTCTCTCCCTTTCCCTCCCATCACTTGTCTCAGTTTAATGTTAATATTTTCCTCATGCTCTTTCCCTCTGTTCAGTTCTTAATTGCTCTCCTTAAATCAAAGAAGACATTTGGCATTTGTATTTTAAGGATTGGCTAGCTTCACTTAGCATAATCTGCTCTAATGCCATCCATTTCCCTGCAAATTCCATGAATTTGTCATTTTTTAGTGCTGCATAATACTCCATTGTGTATAGATGCCACATTATTTTTTATCCATTCATCTATTGAAGGGCATCTAGGTTGGTTCCACAGTCTGCCTATTGTGAATTGTGCTGCTATGATCATTGATGTGGCGGTATCCCTATAGCATGCTCTTTTTTGGTCCTCAGGGAATAGTCCGAGGAGGGCGATAGCTGGGTCAAATGGTGGTTCCATTCCCAGCTTTCCCAGGAATCTCCATACTGCTTTCCATAATGGCCGCACCATTTTTCAGTCCCACCAGCAATGTACAAGTGTACCCTTTTCCCCACATCCTCGCTAGCACATATTATTGTTTGACATCCTAATGGCTGCCAATCTTACTGGAGTGAGATGGTATCTTAGGGTGGTTTTGATTTGCATTTCTCTGACTGCTAGAGAAGGTGAGAATTTTTTCATGTACTTATTAATTGATTGTATGTCTTCTTCTGAGAAGTGTCTGTTCAGGTCCTTGGCCTATTTGTTGATTTTGTAATATCTCTATTGATATCTGCTTTCCTACATATTTTCCACTGTTCATCATTGTGACTGACCCTTCAAGTGTGCTGATATTTACTTTCACACTTTAACCCAAACCCTATTGCTAAAGCACTTTTGTTCCAAATCCTATACTCACTCTTCTTTGTTAACCTACCGAATATCTATCTAATCCTACTTACTATCCCTTTTTGACTGGATGTTCTCTTCGAATTTTAATCATAAAAGGAACAAGGTCCTATGCCATTTTATATCGATTTATCTGAGATATCTGTGCACAACGTAAATCAAAGCTAAGTATCCCAATGAAGGGCCCATTGCCCCTCTGGGCTTCAAAATTACCTAGACTTTCTTTTTTCATTTATATATTTCACCTCTATATTTTTAAAAATATCGCAGGTTCCCAATACCATTATTCATCCAGCAGAATGATTTCTAACCCAAATCAAACATTTTATTAACCCTAACAATACACTGTTCCCTCAATGTAAATTTAATGAAGAGCAGGGACAGAGTTGGTCTTACAATACAGGAATGTAGGGGATCTTTCACCTGTTGAGAACCACAAGTTCAATGCAGAAATGATCCCTGGAGAATATGTAGTCAGCTATGGAGGACCTGAGAAAGCAAAAGTAATCTTCCATGGCAAAATACCTGGTCAGGATGACGGGATGTGTCTGAATCAGAACCTCTCTTCTCAATGTAGAGGAGATGGACCAAACCAAGCCTGTGTGGAGAGCTATTACCGGGTTCCTATGGTTGATATACCATTCTAACTTGTGAATGTTTCACAGGAAGTAGGGGAAGCCTCCATCTAATGAGACACTTGGAAGCAACTGTTAGGATAAAGTGTTTGCCAAGGCAGTGACCTCATTCGGTTCCTGAAGGAAGTGACCTCACCTTACTCCCTTGGTGATGGAACTCTCTGAACTTAGAATCCTGGAAGCCAGGCACACAGAGCCAGTCCCAGTACCAGTCCCAGTGGGTTCACTTGTTTGGAATTACCAAGGACAGAGTCAGTCTTTCTTTGTACCTACTGATGTTAGAATGGCCAAAACCAAGAGAGCTCTGAAGAGGGGCCTTTCCTGAAAAAGCAGATAGTGGCCCACCGCTGGCTCCTGACAACTTCATAGAGATGGCCAAGGAGACCATATCTGAGACAGGACAGGACATTTCGGGGGAACATTGTGTGGCCCACCAGTCAGAGGACACTCCATAGAGTCACAGACCTACTTAGGGTAAAAAGGTGCCTTTGTGGGTGTGGTTGTGAGTTTGTGATTTTGTCTCATGTTGTGAGAATAGGAAAAAAAGGTGGTTTGTTTGGTTTGGAGTGAACTGTTTCTCGTAAGTCGTTTGAAAAGGAGAGTGTTTCTATGTCTGTGTATCCCATGGTGTCCGTGGTTGTAGACATTAGAAAAGAGAGTGCATCAATGGATGTGTCCTGTCTAGTAGAAAGCTTCCCATTTCATCCTGCCCAATTTATGAATGGTTTGCGGCTTTACTTAAAGATGGGCATAACCTAATACATTCCTAATTTCCAGGTTTATTCATGAACTCTGTTCACTCTCCAGAATAGGATCATGGTTTTGTGTCCAACATATATACCACCTCCAAGCTCTGTGACATGGCCATGTACTGGATAGCTGAAGGGAATGGCGAGCATCTCAAAAAACTCAGATATCAGTGTGACCAGGAAAATCTCAGTGGAAAAACCCTGCTTTGGGCATTTTGCTTATATATTGTTCTGATGAACTGAATGTCAGGAAGTTCTTGCTCTGGCCACCCCTTTGTGAAGCCTGAAGTAAACAGTTTTCAAATGGAAATGATTGGGCATCACCTGTGGCTCTTTGCTTAATTGCTTTGGAAAGGGATGTGTCTGAATTAGCATCTTGGCCCTGTGTGAGGTTGTGGCTTAGATTCTCAGCACTAGATGGATCTAAAGAAAGATCCCATGTGTGCATCCAAAACCAAAATGGCAAATACACCAGTCATTGTGGATAAAGTCTCGCTTTCCTCTGTGAGGTTCCTGACCTCTATCAAGTGAGAATAGGGATCCTTTGTGTCAATTGAGTTCTTCAAAGCCCTGCAAAGGTGCTTGGGTTTTCTCATGACTCTAATTTACATAAAGAATCTATACCTCTAACTCAGTAGGCCTCAAATTGAAGAAGCGGTGCAGTATTAACGGCATGCCTATTTGATCACTCCGGGTTCACAGGAAGTATGTCCAGGCCACCCTGACTTTAGGCAAATGAGGGGCAAGGGAGCTTATTTTGGACACTGTCTTGGAATGTGCCCCTCATGGAAACCTCCAGCCAGAGGTTATGATGAGTATCTATATGGAAAAAGATGAGGGCCATGTGGGAGTGTTTTGGTTTAATTGTGGTCATTATGTGGCTGTTAAAGGAGATGCCTGGGTCCACATGGGCTTGAACTCTGGTGTGATTACACTTAGAGAGTGCATTCTGGATCTGATCTCAGAGAACTTGTGCCATGAATTGTGTTGGGATTCTAGGAGGGCACGCATGAGAGTCTCCCTTGGAAACTGAGATCTAGGCCCAGGGTGGCTTTCCACAGAGCACTGGGAATCTCAGCCAGGATACCACATGATTTTTTTTTCTGAAAGACTTGGTAGGCATAGGTGACAGTCAAAACACACATGGACCTCACATTGTAGACCTCAATGGGTCTGATTTCATGTGACTTTTTGGCCACTCCCTGGGAAGCCTTGTCTTTAACAGTTCTACAGAGCATTCATCGAAATGAGGTTTCTCATCATTTAATGGTTCCTGTACAAATTGAAATCCACAGTGCCTCCATCTTCATCCGTGAAAAATGGCTAGATAAATACAATAAAATTATTGAAATTTCCATGACCAGGTGGCACTGGAGAAAATTTGGAAAACCGGTTGCTGATCATGAGTATACCAGACAGTGCCTTGATTGACTAGGTTTCATCAAAATGGTGTATAACAGAGATGCCAGTAAATTGGAGCCTGCTGAGTAGTGGGCCTAGATCAGAGGAGGGGAGGTGTGTGATAAAACATCTGTGGTGGGGCCATGTTGATCTTCCATTGGCTTCCAAATGCCTTGTGACTGACATGGTGCAGCCAGCAGACCCTTATATGTAATGGTATCTTGTTATATAGAGAGGTTTCAGGGCAATGTTGAGAATTATGTTGCTGTGGTCAAGGGGAAAAGCTATGTGGAATAGAAGCATTGTTGGTATATTCTCTTGCAGACCCTGACCCACCACACGTGACAGAACTCCCTCAAGCACTGTGTCCCAGGTGATCTTTTTTTTTACTTCATAAGCAAATACAGCAGCAAGAAACACCATGAAAATTGGAGGATGAACAAATGGCTTCACAGTCCACACAGGGAGACACTTAGAACCCAGTGGCCACAGTTTACCTACAAAGATCAAATTCAGGACTGGTGTCTCATGTTAATTGGAAAATAAGAAACTATGTTTTACAGGTCACATAGGTGCAGACCCAGCTTTGATGATCTCAGTACAAAGGAAGCTAAAGCTCCTCATAACAACATATGTTTCAAGTGCCCAACCTCAGAGGAAATTTCTCAAGAAGTCTTTAGGCCAGCAGAGCTCCATGTTTATGGAGTGTTCACCCTGTCCCTTACTTTTGGAAACTCCTGTACCACCTTCAAGGTAGTGAACTTCTTAGCATATTACATTCCAGAGAAGTATTCACTGATTTTCTAATTCTTCTCCTCTAATTATGTCTTACTTGGGGCGAAGATAATGTCAAGCCATTGTTCTGGAGGAGTGGGAAGATTTTGTGTGGCACATATTTGCATACACATTGGATACATTTTCCAATTTTCCATTCGAAATACTGAATCCCTGACTCTAACCCCTACCATACTAGACTCTGACTACTAATCGTAATATGATAGAGAATAATAACCAAAACAGAATAGAAATACAAGCAGTTCAGAGGAGGCATGGTGTATAGTTGGAATTGCCTTTTGCATTATATAGGGTAGGAGTTATAAATCTAGTCATTTTTTTTGTTGAAATAGTTCTCCGTGTGTTTTGAAAGTTAACAAATATGTGAATTCCTGTCTCCTTTTCTCTGTAGCCTATTCAGCACATGTAATTTTATATGCACATATAGAATTGTACCTGGTATCACACATACATTTTTGTGAGGTGACTGACTTGGCAAATACAAATTGTGAGAAGAGATCACTCCTCCTAAATGCTGTTGGAACTGAAAATTCAACCTATGGGTAAGCCTCCTAGTTGAACAACATTATACATAAATCCATGTTCAGTATATGAATATTTTTGGGTCTGTGGATGATATGTATTTCACGATGAATTTTGATTGGCATATATATTGCTAGTTTTTAATGTCTGTGTGTGTGTGTGTGTGTGTATATATATATATATATATATATATATATATATATACTCTCCAGATTTTTCAAAATATGAAATATTTGTGTCTTATTTTGCACTCCCTAAATTCATTCATATTCATGTATGTGGATTTATAATCCAATTTTTAAAAAATTATTCTCAGAAATATTCATCCACCTGAAATACATATTTTTTCCTAGTACTGAAACAGTTTTCAGTAAATGGTGCATCCAAATCCTAATATTTCGGCATTGCAAGATGGCTGTGAAGACAGTGTATCACACCCAGTGTACCCTGCCACTGCGCAAGTGAATAACGAGTTAGAGCAATGAAAAACTATCTTGTTAGGATCTTACAGGAAAATGGGTGTTTACCGAAACCTAGAAGAATGATTTCCACCACCGAGGTCCGGTAATTGAGTCTCAAACACAAGCCACTTGTGCAACTGGAGATCCATTCTGATTGATCCGCGTGACCTGCCCTGTGTCTACAAATGGTGAGGCACCACCGAGAAGCGACCAGCAAGCAGGGAGAAACGTTGCTGCGGATTCTGTGGAATCCTGCTGGCTGAGCATCCACTGAGCCCCCAGCTGAATTCGGGATTTCAGACAGGGAAGTTAGCAGTACATTTCTATGCCCCAAAGCAGAAACTCCACAAAGGAAACCAACAGCCACCATCTTGGAGAGCTGAAGTAACCACCACTACTCCCTGACAGATTGCAAGAATAAAACAGGTGTGTGTTTCTCAGCTCATCTCACATACAGAGGGGAATTCGCATAAAATATCTCCTAGGCTTTTGGGGGAGGAATAATCAGAGCAAGTCTGCATAAAGACTGGGGGAAAACTAGAGGCACCTGACGTTCATCTCCCCTTCCCATCAGCGGCAAAAATGAAACTTGTCTAGCCAGTGCGGGGCGATGGGCAAGCGAAAAAAATTAAAACAATAGAGTTCCAGGGTTCCCAATAGACACCCTCCCCACCCAACAAACGGCAGACCCAGAGAACAGTTTGAGCTGCCGAGAAGCATCACTCAGGAGAAATCTGGTCTAGCAGGAGAAATCAGGACTAGCAGGATAAACCAGGGGACTAGAGGCCAGGCCCTCCTGACTGGCTGGCTGGAGAACGCCGGCCCACTGCCAGTGTGACTGGGCAACTGGAGACCACCTTCCTGCTGGCGCCAGCCCACCTGCTGACGCTATGTCTTGACGGCTGGAGAACGCGCGCCTGCCGGCGACCGAACGCGCAACTGTGTGGCTAGAGATCACCCACCAGCTGAAGACAGACCACAAGCTGCCCGCGCTACTGGGTGGCTGGAGACTGCCGGCCTGCCAGCGACCGGGAGCTGAAACCAACCAGAGACAATCCAGTCCACCCACCCAATTCGGACACTCCGGCAAGGAGCCTGGGGCCCACCACAGCAGAGAGGTGACATCACTGGAGCTCGGCCGTCAGAATTCCTTAACAGCGGAATCCACTTAAGCAGGCATAGTCTACCAACACAAAGGAGAGAAAACAGAGATATATAAACCCATAACAAATCTATAGAAGAGAGCAGAAACACAGCAATCAAATAGATCTGGAAAATGACGTGAACATCATGAAAAAACAAGGGAAAACAAGGTGTACAAACAATGAAGGACAACTTAATACTACAGGAGAACCTAGAAGCATCAGAAACAGGGATAGGGAAAAAACTTAAGTCATACCTAACTCAGATGGAAAGGAATAAGAGAGAAGACATGAGGCAGCAAGTCTAAGGATAAAAGTATATTTTGAAAATGAATTAAACAAACAAATTCAAATGGCAAAGAACAAGCTTTACCAGGAGATAGAGATCTTTTAAAAAATCATACAGTAATTCTAGAAATGCAGGAAACTATAAACCAAATTAAAAACTCAAACAAGAATATTACAAATAGACTAGATCAAGTAGAAGTCAGAACATCAGATAATGAAGACAAAGTTTGTCAACTTGAAAAGAATATAGTCAACACAGAAAACATGCTTAAATCCCATGAGCAACTATTCAAGAGATATGGGATGTCATAAAAAAAACAAAATTGGGAGTCATCGGGATAGAAGAAGGCATAGAAATTCAAACTGAATGAATGAACAACATATTAAATGAAATAATTCTAGAAAACTTCCCAGAGATGAAAGATGGAATGGATTGCCATATCCTGGAAGCCTACAGGATCTCAAACATTCAAAACCATAATAGACAAACTCCAAGACATATAATTATGAAGATAGCCAACATACAGAACAAGGAGAGAATATTAAAAGCTACGAAAGAAAGTAGGCAGATAACATTCAGGGGTAAACCAATAAGGTTAACAATTGATTTTTCATCACAGACATTGAAAGCGAGAAGATCTTTGAACAATGTATTTCAAACACTGAAAAATAATGGATTCCAACCAAGAATACTGTATCCAACAAAATTAAGCTTCAGATTTGACAATGAAATTAAGTCCTTCCTGATAAATAAAAGCTAAAAGAATTCGCAGACAGAACACCAGCACTGCAAAGCATTTTGAGCAAAATACTACAAGAAGAGGAATTGAAAAATAGTGCCCAAAACTAACAGCGGGAGGTATCTCAGTAAAGGGGTAAGAAAAAAACCAAAAAGTAAAAACTACCCAAATTAAAATAAATAAATAAATAAACATGACTGGAAGTACAAATCATATTTCAATTGTAACCTTAAATGTTAAAAATCTAAACTCACCAATCAAGAGACATAGGCTAGTAACCTGGATCAAAAAAATAAATCCAACAATATGCTGCCTTCGAGAGACTCATATGAAAGGTAAAGACATACACAGGCTGAAAGTGAAAGGTTGGGAAAAATCATACCACTCATATGGCCCTCGGAAGCAAGCAGGAGTGGCCATACTCATATCATATAAAATCAACTTCAAACCTACATTAATCAAAAGGGATAAAGTAGGACACTATATATTGTTAAAAGGAACCATCCACCAACAAGACATAACAATTATCAATTGGTATGCACCAAACAATTGAGCTGCAATGCTCATAAAACAAACTCGCCTCAAGTTCAAGAGTCAAATAGACTACAACACAATAATTATGGGTGACTTCAACACACCGCTCTCGCCATTAGACAGATCCTCTATAAAAAACTGAATAAAGAAACTATAGAATTCAACAGCACAATCAATAACCTTGACGTAACCGACATATATAGAATACATCAACCATCATCAAGTGGATACACTTTATTCTCAGCAGCACATGGATCCTACTCCAAGTTAGACCATATATTATGCCATTGGGCAACTCTTAGTAAATATAAAGGCGTGGAGAAAATACCATGCACCATATCTGATCATAATGGAATGAAACTGGAAATCAATGATAAAAGAAGGAAGGAAAAATCCTACATCACATGGAAAATGAACAATATTCTACTGAATGATCAATGGGTTACAGAAGACATAAAGGAGGAGATAAAAATATTTTTAGAATCAAATGACAATACAGACACATCGTACTGGAATCTATGGGACACAAAGAAGGCAGTTTTAAGAGCGAAATTCATTTCTTGGAGTTCTTTCCTCAAAAAAAGAATAAAACAACAAATAAATAAACTCACAGTACACATCAAAAACCTAGAAAAGGAAGAGCAAAACAACAGCAAATGTAGTAGAAGACAAGAAATAATTAAAATTAGAGCAGAAATCAACGAAATTGAAACAAAAAAAAACATTGAAAAAATTGATAAAACTAAAAGTTGGTTCTTTGAAAAAATAAATAAGATTTACAGGCCCTTAGCCATGCTAAGGATGAGAAGAAGAGAGACAACTGAAATTACTAACATATGGAATGAAAAAGACAATATCACAACAGACAGTACACAAATACAGAAGATAATTAGAAAGTATTTTGAAACCCTATATTCCAATAAAATAGAAGATAGTTAAAATATCGACAAATTTCTTAAGTCATACGATCTGCCCAGATTCAGTCAGGAAGACACACACAATTTAAACAGACCAAAAACAAAGGAAGAAATAGAAGAAGCCATCAAAATACTACCAACCAAAAAAAGCCCTGGACCTGATGGGTATAGAGCAGAGTTCAAAAAAACCTTCAAAGAAGAATTAGTACCAATACTTTTCAAGCTATATCAAGAAATAGAAAAATAAGGAGCTCTTCCAAATTCATTCTCGGAGTCCAAAATCACCCTTATCCCAAAACCAGACAAAGACACTTCAAAAAAGAAAACTACAACCAATATCTCTAATGAACTTGGATGCAAAAATTCTCAATGAAATCCGTGTGAATTGAATCCAAAAGCATATCAAAATAGTTGTGCACCATGATCAAGTAGGATTCTTCCCTGGAATGCAAGGCTGGTTCAATATACGGAAATCAATAAATGCTATTCACCACATCAATAGACTTAAGGACAAGAACCATATGATCATCTCGATAGATGTAGTAAAAACATTCGACACAGTTCAGCATCCCTTTATGTTCAAAACACTAGAAAAACTAGAAATAACAGGAACTTACCTCAACATTGTAAAAGCTATATATGCTAAACATCAGGCTAGGATCATCCTAAATGGAGAAAACTGAAGGCATTCCCTCTGAAATCTGGAACAAGACAGGGATGCCCTCTATCACCACTTCTATTCAATTTAGTTCTTGAAATACTAGCCAGAGAAATTAGACAGACAAAAGAAATTAAAGGCATAAAAATAGGAAAAGAAGGACTTGAATTATCGCTATTTGTGGATGACATGGTAATATATTTAACAGATCCAAAAGGGTCTACAAAGAAACTGCTAGAGTTAATAAATGAAGGATATAAAACCAACACGCATTAATCAAAGGCATTCCTGTATATCAGCAACAAAACTTCTGAAATTGAAATGAGGAAAACCACTCCATTCACAATATCCTCAAAGAAAATAAGATACTTGGAAATCAACCTAACAAAAGAGGTGAAAACCACAGAACCCTAAAGAGAGAGATAGAAAAAGATCTTAGAAGATGGAAAAATGTACCCTGTTCATGGATAGCCAGAACTAAATTCATCAAAATGGCGAAATTACCCAAAGTTCTATACAGGTTTAACGCAATGCCAATCAAAATCCCAATGGCATTTCTTGTAGAAATGATAAAGCAATCATGAAATTCATATAGAAAAACAAAAGACACAGAATAGCAAAAGAAATTCTAAGCAGGAAGTGTGAATCGGGAGGTATAGCGATACCAGAGTTCAAACTTTACTACAAAGCAATAGTAACAAAAACAGTGTGGTACTGGTACGAAAACAGGCAGGTGGACAAATGGTATAGAATGGAGGACAGAGAAACCAATCCACAAAATTACAACTTTCTTATATTTGATAAAGTGGCTATAAACATGCAATGGATGAAGGATAGCATCTTCAACAAATGGTGCAGGGAAAATTAGAAATCCATATGCAACAAAATGAAACTGAATCCCGTTTTCTCACCATGCACAAAAGTTAAATCAAAATAGATCAAGGAGCTAGATATCAAATCAGAGACACTGCGTCTCATAGAAGAAAAAGTTGGCTACGATCTATATACTGTGGGGTCAGGCTCCAAATTCTTTAATAAGACATCAATAGCCCAAGAGTTAATAACAAGAAAAAAACAAATGGGACTAACTTAAACTAAAAAGTTTTTTCTCAAGAAGAGAAACAATAAGAGAGGTAAATAGAGAGCCTACATCCTGGGAACAAATTTTTACCCCTCACACTTCAGATAGAGCCCTAATATGCAGAATATACAAAGAACTCAAAATATTAAACAATAAGATAACAAATAACCCAATCAACAAATGAGCCGAGGACCTAATCAGACACTTCACAGAGGAGGACATACAATCAATCAACAAGTACATGAAAAAATGCTCACCATCTCTAGCAGTCTGAGAAATGCAAATCAAAACCACCTTAAGATACCATCTTACTCCAGTAAGATGAGCAGCTATTATGAAGTCAAACAACAATAAGTGTTGGCGAGGATGTGGGGAAAAGTGTACACTTGTACACTGCTGGTGGGACTGCAAATTGGTGAGGCCAATTTTGAAAGAAGTATGGATATTCCTGGGAAAGCTGGAAATGGATCCACCATTTGACCCAGCTATCACCCTTCTTGGACTGTTCCCTGATTATCTTAAAAGAGCGTACTATAGGGATACTGCCACATCAATGATCATAGCGGCACAATTCACAATAGCTAGACTGTGG
This sequence comes from Callospermophilus lateralis, assembly GCF_048772815.1. Taxonomy (NCBI): domain Eukaryota; kingdom Metazoa; phylum Chordata; class Mammalia; order Rodentia; family Sciuridae; genus Callospermophilus; species Callospermophilus lateralis. The sequence continues at coordinate 173,683 of NW_027513904.1, forward strand.
AACCAACTTAGATGCCCTTCAATAGATTAATGGATAAAAAAATGTGGCATCTATACACAATGGAGTATTACACAGCACAAAAATGACAAAATCATAGAATTTGCAGGGAAATGGATGGCATTAGAGCATATTATGTTAAGCGAAGCTAACCAGTCCTTAAAAAATAAATGCCAAATGTCTTCTCTGATATAAAGAGAGCAAATAAGAGCAGAACAGGGAGGAAGAGCATGAGGAAAATATTAACATTAAACAAAGACGAATGGGGGGAGAGAAAGGGAGAGAGAAGGGAAAGCTTATGAAAATTGTATGAGACCCTCAATGTTACACAAAATCGCATATAAAATGTTGTGAGGGGAAGTGGGGGGGAAACAATGGAGAGAATTGAACAATAGCAGATGAGGTAGAGAGGGAAGATGGGAGGGGAGGAGAGGGTGGATAGTAGGGGATAGGAAAGGTAGCAGAATACAACAGTCACTAATATGCCATTATGTAAAAGTGTGAATGTGTAACCGATGTGATTCTACAATTCGTATTTGGGGAAAAAATGGGAGTTCATAACCCAATTGAGTCAAATGTATGAAAGATGATATATCTTGAGCTTTGTAATGTTTTGAACAACCAATAAAAATAAATAAATAAATAAATAAAGGTTTAAAATTTAGTGGGAAGAAATCAGCTAAAAATGGGTTCAGATGTATTCATTTTGCTATGCAGAAACTTTGTTTTGTGTAGTTGTAAATATCACAAATTTATTTTACCAGAAAATGCACATAAATTGAGATGAAAGGATAATTCACCTATCTTCATGAAAAATTCATAGCATTTTCTACACTTTTCATACTTCATTTTTTTCGTGAATATTTTGACATGGACAAGGTCTAGTCTTAGGCTATTCTTCCAGAATACTACCTCATCTGACAAGTTCGTACAATGTGTTGGATTGTTCTTTTCATCTTTTATTTAATAGTTTCTAGCTGATAATGTGTATTTTTCTTATCTTTATTTGGACATTATCTTTGCATTTTATGTTTTACTGGGGAAGAGACTCATCAAAAGCTCTTTATTATATGTATCAACAATCAAACATTTAGAGCATGCAATTATTCTTAATTTTGCATGAAAATAAATTTGTACCATTTTTCTTATAAAGATGTTGTATTATTAATAATGTCCCTACTGTAATAAGTAACTACTTACAAGAAGAATTAAACAATTGACTTTATATCAATTATGAACATGAAAAGTACTAAAATAAGTATTTGGCAATTAATACACAATTGATAGAAATAGAAATCACAAGAACGCCATTTAAAATGTCAGTGCATATGGTCCTTAAATAATAGGTTGTTCAAATAAAATTTCTCTAATTCATAAGAGTTAATATGCCATATTACAGCTTAATGTGATATAAAACCTTAAATTATCAGTATTGATAAATAAGAATGATACCTTTTTACTTAAATATGTTTATTTGATTTTCACTGTAAGATGTTAATTATGGAAGAATTGAGAATTAAGAAAGACTTGGTCTATATTATTTCTAACAGGAAAATCAAAGTACTTTTAAATATATATGTATATATATATAATATATGTAATGCATATGCATGAATATAGATACATATGTGTAATAAATGTATTGTAATATATCTATCAGGTGATTATAATTTTTAGATTTTCTCAAGAAAAAGAATGACTATAAAAAACAGTCTTAAACTTAAATTTCATAGCATACTACTGTTTGTAATGACATGAGAGAAAAATAGATATGGAGGGGAAACGAAAAAGGAAGGGAGAGAAGGGGGAAAATGGGGAAGAAAGTGAGTAAAGAAGAGGGACATGAGTGTATGATGTTAAGATAAAAGTGGAGGGGCTGGGTTTGTGGCTCAGTGGTAACATGCTTTTCTAGCATGTGTAAGGCACATGGTTCTATTCTCAGCACCAAATACAAATAAACAAAATGAAGGTCAATCAACAACTGAAAAAATAAAAAATAAAAAAGAAGAAATATTATGAAAATTCCAAGCTTTGATGAATGTTAAATAAAAAAAATTATGTTACATAGCCTTATGTAATTTTAGACTATCCAAAATAGTCACTAAATGTTAGATTATTAGTGCTATAACTAAAAATCCATTGATCTTTCCTCTACATTCTGTGGCATGCTAGTGCTAAAATAAATTGTATTATTAATCCCCCCCCAAAATCCTAATATTTCTACAGTAACTGACCCAGTTGAACATCAATGCAAGTAGACATGATGTGCATTTTGACGTTCATTTTTATTCAACACTGGTACATTACTATTTCTTTAGTTTATGCACATCATAGCATATATGTCTCATCAAAATTTCGCAAATTTATAGGCATTTGTTTCACTTTCAATCACTTCCTGCTTGAGAACACATGTATTCCTCCATGTTTCTTGACTGCTCTTTTCATGAGACTTCTTTCCAAACACATTATTTTCAATTTCCATTATCACATTTGAATCAAAACTCACAAACCCGTCACAATAAACCGTAACACTAATATTACCATTAGATGTGTAACTGGTTGGAATGAATGGTTCTATATCAATATAAGATTTCTTACTTAGTTTCAGATATCAATTCAATCCATTATTTAAAGTGGAACCAGTTATATTATTTATTCACAGTACAGTCTATTCACGAATTATCTCTATATTCATAGACACAGGTACACCTCTTTGTACCCCCAATACTAATTTATACGTCCTCAAAATATAGCTCCCAGAAATGGTGGAAGAAATACTCATGTCACCTGATCTACATATACATTTTATCACAGTAATATTCTGGACACAAAAAGCAAAGGTCACACTTATGATTGTACAAAACCTAAATGGAAAGTGAACATGGATTACTAAAAACATCCATGTCCAGGTTGCCTAATGCTCTCAAATGAAAATCCTATTGGTGACTACATATTTGTTTCTTCCAAAGATTATATATTCAAACTCAACCATGTTGAAAATGTCTAATCCTGTCACTCACTTTATACTTTGCCTGATTTTGTAATGTCTCTATTGATATCTGCTTTCCTACATATTTTCCCCAGTTAATCATTGTGACTTCCTCGTCACATGTGCTGATATTTACATTCACTCTCTTAGCGATACCCTACTTCTAAAGAACTTTTGTTCCAAATCCTACACTCATTCTTCTTCCTAAACCTACCGACTATCTTCCTAATCCTACCCACTATCACTTTTTGACTGGATGTTCTCTTCTACATTCAATCATCCAAGGTGAAAGGTCCTATGCCATTGTATATCGATTTATCTGAAACATCTGTGCAGAATGTAATTCAACGCTAAGTATCCCAATCAAGGGACAAATGACCTTCTGGGCTTCAAATCTTACTTAGATTTCTGTTTTCGTACATATATTTCACCTCTATATTCTTGTAAATATCACAGGTTCCCAATACCATTATTCATGCAGCAGAATGGTTCCTAACCCATATCGAACATGTTAATAACACTAATCATACACTGTTCCCTCAATCTAACTTTGCTGAAGAGCAGCGACAGTGTTGGTCTTACAATACAAGAATGTATGGGATCTTCCACCTGCTGAGAACATCAAAGGTACGTGCAGAAATGATCTCTGGAGAAGATGTAGGCAGCTTTGAAGGACCTGAGAGAGCAAAAGACATCTCCATGGCAAACAACCTGGAAGGATGAAGGAATGTGTCTGAATCAGCCTCACTCTTCTTAATGTAGAGTAGACCAAACCAGGCCTGTGTGGAAAGCTCTTCCCAGGTGCGTATGGTTGATATACCATTCTAACATATGAAATTGTCTCAGGAAGTAGGGGCAGCCTCCATCTCATGGAACCCTTGGAAGCAACTGTTAGGACAAAGTGGTAGCCAAGGCAGTGACCTCATTCAGTTCCTGAAAGAAGTGACTACACCTCACTTCCTTGGTGATGAAAGTCTCTGAACTTGGGATCCAGGAAGCCAGGCACCCAGAGCCATTACCAATCCCAGTCCCAGTGGTCTCACTTGTTTGAATTTACCAAAGACAGAGTCAGTCTTTCTTCTTACCTGTTAAGGTCTGTAAACAAGTCAGATTGGCACCTGTTATTTTGCTGGAGAAATGTTAGAGTCTGTAAACAAGTCTGGATGGTGCCTGGCAAAATTCCAGAGGGAGTGGTTTGTGAAGTAACAAAAGCGAGCCATTAAGTGTGAAGATTCCTTATTGGTTGACTGCTGTATCTATTTTATGCTAATGAGATAGGCTGTGTAAAATGTATAAATATCGCTCAGATCTTACAATAAACGGCTCTCATTCCTGCTGCATCAACATTCACAAGTTATTCGTCACCACCCAGGTTATTCTGCTGCAGCGGGACTGCGGCAGATGGTGGCCCGTTACGGGGAGCCCTGGGACACTCACGGGTAAGGGTCGAAAAAAGCTTTCTGTCCATAGATAGGACGGGAGCAATCTGCTCGTCCCTAGGCAGATAGGGCGATAGGAAAAATGACCATTTCGAGAAAATGGAGAAGATTGATGCAGTATGTTTGTGTCTTGTTTTGTCTTGAAATGTTGTATTGTCTTTGTGATGAAAATATGGAAGGGGTGAGAAGTAAATTGATAAGAGAAAAAGGCACCCCAGTGGAACCAAGAATAGTTAGGGCATGTGTTGATAAAAGCCCAGAAACTCTAGTCAGAAAGAAAAAGAAAGTTCAGAAGAAGAAGGATTATCAGGAAAAAAGTTGAAGCAAAAGGCTATTACTGAATACTTTTCGATACTGGAGGGTGCGTGAAATGACAAGGTGGCTGCCACCTGCCCAAGCCGATCATGGCGCAGTAAGAATTTTCCAAGAGGCAGTTGAGGGCTCTTCCCCGCCCCCCTGCCCGGGGGAGCGGATCACCACTGTGAGCCCAAATCTAGACCTGACCTGGAGGCACAGTCTCGCAGGGTTTTGCTCCCTGTGCCCGGAAGAAGTTTGAGCCCACGACTCTCCCTGGGGCCATCTGGGGCTGCCCAGGATGCTACAGCTGGCAGAAGATGCCACTGGCATCCCTGAAGTTTGATCATTTCCAAGGCCAGTAACTACAATGGGTCTCCCACACCTGCAGGCTGATGAGTAATGAGTACTATTAAGGCTTATTTCAAATGTAAAAAACCTTGAGATAATGTACTAAAATTGTTCAGAAGGTTGTTTTCTTAGTGAAATGCTACAGGATTTTCTTTAGCCATCCGGAGTTCCTGCCTTCGTCCAAGTGCCGGTGAAAACAAAGGTGGAAGAATTTACAATGTTGCTGAGAACTGGAGGAAACTTCGGCTGAGAACCCGAGGAGACTTCGGAGCTATCGCTGTTTCTGCTACTACAACTTAAGCTAGCTGCCTGGAGAACTTACCTGGACTGTGATTTACCTGAACTCTGAGTTAATCTATTGAGACACTGCTTTATCTGGACTGAGACAACAGACTGTAATCTACAACAACTTGTAACTCGGTATCTTTGCTAATGGTGTCATTGCTGGTATAAGTTTTCCAAGGGCTTCTTGCATGGAGCCATCAACTGGATTGGTATTGTAACATTTTGTATCCTCCCTTTCTGTTTCTAGCAGGTTATTTATGGTGTTTCTGTAAAAAACACTATGGTCCTTATTTAAATTAAACAAAAGGGGGAAATGTTAACGTCTGTAAACAAGTCAGATTGGCACCTGTTATTTTGCCAGAGAAATGTTAGAGCCTGTAAAGAAGTCTGGATGGCGCCTGGCAAAATGCCAGAGGGAGTGGTTTGTGAAGTAACAAAAGCGAGCCATTAAGTGTGGAGATTCCTTATTGTTTGACTGCTGTATCTATTTCATGCTAATTAGATAGGCTGTGTAAAATGTATAAATACCGCTCTTATTCAACAATTAACGGCTTCCAGGCCTGCTGCATCAGTCTACACAAGTTGTTCGTCACCCCCCCGGTTATTTTGCCCAGCCAGCCGGGCTACGGCACTTACCTACTGATGTGAGGATGGCCAAATGCCAGGGAAGCTCTGAAGATGGTTCTTTCCTGATAAAGCAGGTATTGGCTCACCGCTGACTCCTGACTACTTCAAGAGTTGGCAAAGGAAAGCAGATTTGAGACAGAACAAGCAATTTTGGGGAACATAGTATGGCCCACCAGTCAGAGGACACTCTGGATAGTCACAGACCAACTTGGAGGAAAGTGTTGCCTTTGTGGGTGTGGTTGTGGGTTTGTGTATCCCACTGTGTCTGTGGTTATAGACATTAGAAAAGAGAATGCATCAATGGATGTGTTCTGTCTAGTAGAAAGTTTCTCAGCATTCATCCTGCCAAATTTATGAATGGACTACGACTTTCCTTATGAATGGGCAATACCTGCTATCTTCCTAAGTTCCTGTTTTCTTCCTGAATTCTGGCCACTCTCAAGAATAGGCTCATGGTTTTGTGTAAAAGATATGTACCACCTCCAAACTCTGTAACATGGCCTTGTACTGGATAGATGAAGGGAATGGAGAGGAACTCAGAAAACTCAGATATCAGTGTGACCAGTAAAGTGTCAGTGGAGAAACACTGATTTGGGCCTTTTGTTTACCTATTGTTCCGTTGCCCTGAATGTCTGGAAGGTCTTTGCCTCAGTCCACCCCTTTGTGAAGCCTGAAGAAAACAGTTTTCTAATGGAAAATAATGAGCATCACCTGTGGCTCTTTGCTTAATTGCCATGGAAAGGGATGTGTCTGAATCAGCCTCTTGGCCCTGTGTGAGGCTGTGACTTAGATTCTCACCACCTGGTGAATCTAAGGAAAGATCTCATGTGTGCATCCAAAACCAAAATGGAAAAAGAGCAGTCTTGTGGATGAAGTCTCTCGCCTTCCTCTGTAAGGTTCCTGATTTCCATCAAGTGAGAATAGGTATCCTTTGGTTCAAAAAGTTTTTCAAAGCCCTGCAGAGGCAAGCCCATAGGTGCTTGGATTTTCTCATGACTCCAATTCACATAAAGAATCTAAACCCCACAGACATTAGGCTCAAATTGGAGAAGCAGAGCAGTATTAATGGCAGGCCTATTTGATCACTCCTTGTTCACAGATAGGTTGTCAAGCCACCCTGACTTTAGACAAATGAGGGTAGGGAGCATATTTTGGATACTGTCTTCAGCTGCGCCCCTCATGGAAACTTCCAGCCAGAGGTAATGATGAGTGTCTATGTGGAAGTAGTTGAGAGCCATGTGGGAGTATTTTGGTTTTAATTGTGGTCATTTGTTTGGCTGATGGAAGAGATGACTGGGTCCACCTTGGCTTGAACTCTGGTGTGAGTCTTCTTAGAGACTGAGTTTGGAAATTACTGCAGAGATGTATTGCCATGAATTGTGTTGGGATTTTTGGAGGCCACACATGGTAGTGGCCTTTGGAAACTGAGATCTAGGTCCAGGGGGCTTCCCACAGAGCACTGGGAATCTGAGCCAGAATATCACATGATTTTATTCTTTAAGACTTGACAGCCATAGTTGAGAGTAAAAACACACATGGACCTCACATTGTAGACCTCAATGGGCCTGGCTTCATTTGATCATTTGGCCACTCTTTGGGAAGTCTTGCCTGTGAGAGTTCTCCAGATGTTTCATTGAAATGGGCTTTCTCACCATTTGATGTTTCCAGAATGAATTAAATCCCACAGTGCCTCCAACCTCATCCTTGAAAAATGGCTAGATAAACATCATAAAAATTTGAAATTCCCATCACCAGGTGTCACTGGATACACTTTGGATTTCCTGTTGCTGATCATGAGTATACCAGACAGTGCCTTGATTGACTGGGTTTCATGAAAATGGTGTAGAACAGTGATGCAAATAAGTTAAAGTCTGTTGAGTAGTGGGCCTAGAGGAGTGTTTTGCAGGTTTGTGATAAAACTTCTGTGTTGGGATTAGTGGATCTGCCAAAAGGCTTGTAACTGACATGGTGCAGCCAGCAGACCCTTGTATGTAAAGGCATCTTGTTGAATGGAGAGGTTTCAGGTCAATGTTCAGAATCAGGTTGCTATGGTCAAGGGGGCAAGCTATGTGGGATAGAAGCCTGGTTGGTGCATTCTCCTGCAGACCCTGACGCACAACACGTGACAGATCTCCCTCCAGCACTGTGACCCAGTTGAATTTCTTGTATTTCCTGAAGCCAATACCAAACTCCCAGTGCAGCAGCAAGAACACCATGAAAAGTGGAGGATTACCAAATGGCTTCACAGTCCACACGGGGCCACACTTAGCCTTCAGTGGCAAGAGTTTACTTACAAAAAGAGAATTCAGCCTTGCTGCCTCACTTTCTTTGGAAAATAAGAAACCATGTTCTGCAGGTCACATAGATGGAGACCCAGCTTTGGTGGTCTCACTAGAAAGGAAGCCATAGGTCCTGACAACAACATATACTTCAAGTGGCCAACCTCAGAGGCAGGTTCTCCAGAAGTCTTTAGGCTGGCACATCTCCATATTTGTGCAATATTTACCTTGTCCCTTACTTTTGGAAACTCCTCTACCACCTCCAAGATTGTGAACTCGCAATCATGTTCCATTCCTGATATGTATTCACAGATTTTCTAACTCTTCTTCTTTTATTTTGTCTTACTTGGGGCAAAGATAGTGTCAAGGTATTGTTGTGAATGAGAGTAGGAAGATTTTGTGTAGCACATATTTGCATACACAAATATGTTCTACACCATTTTCATGAAACTCAGTAAATCAAGGCACTGTCTGGTATACTCATAATGAGCAACAGGAAATCCAATGTTTCTCCAGTGCCACCTGGTCATAGGAATTTCAAAAATTTCATGGTATTTATCTATCCAATTTTCAAGCATGAAGTTGGAGGCACTGTGGGTTTCAGTTCATTCAGCAAACATTAAATGGTGAGGAAGCTCATTTCAATGAAATCTCTGGAGAACTCTCACAGGCACGGCTTCCCAAAGAGTGGACAAAAGGTCACATTAGGCAAGGCCCATTGAGGTCTACAATGTGAGGTCCATGTGTGTTTTGACTCTCAACTATGGCTGCCATTTCTTTAAGAATAAAATCATGTGATATCCTTGCTGAGATTCCCAGGCCTCTGTGGAAATCCACCCGGGGCCTAGGTCTCAGTTTCCAAGAGGGACTTTCATGCGTGGCCTCTTAAATTCCTAACAAAATTCATGGCAATGCTTCTCTGAGTTCAGTTCCAAAACCCAGTCTCTAAGGGGAATCACACCAGAGTTCAAGCCCACGTGGACCCAGTTATTTTTTCCAATGCAACACAAATGACCAAAATTAAAACCAAAACACTCCCACATGGCCTTCACCTTATTCCATATAGTCAATCATCTTAACCTCTGGCTGGAGGTTTCCATGAGGGGCGCAGCCCAAGACAGTGTCCAAAATCAGCTCGTTTGCCCCTCATTTGCCTAAAGTCAGGGTAGCCTGGACACCATTTCTGTGAACCAGGAGTGAACAAATAATCCTGCCGTTAATACTTCTTTGTTTCTCCAATTTGAGGCCTACTGATTTTAGGTATCGATTCTTTAGGTGATTTAGAGTCATGCGAAAACACAAGCACCTCTGCAGGGCTTTGAAGAACTCATTTGACCCAAAGAATCCCTATTGTCATTTGATGGAGTGCAGGAACCTAACAGAGGAAGGCAAGAGACTTCATCCACAATGAATGATATTTTTTGCCATTTTGGTTTTGGAAGCTCACATGGGATCATTCTTAAGATCCATCAGGTGCTGAGAATCTAAGTCACAGCCACACACAGGTCCAAGAGGCTGATAAAGAGTCACAGGTGAGGCCCATTCATTTCCATTTGAAAACTGTTTTCTTCAGGCTTCACAAAGGGGTGGCCTGAGGCAAAGATCTTCCTGACATTCAGTGCAACACAACAATAAGTAAGCAAAAGGCCCAAAGCAGGGTTTCTGCACTGAGACTTTCCTGGTCACACTGATATCTGAGTTTTCTGAGATGCTCGCCATTCTCTTCAGCTATCCAGTACATGGCCATGTCACAGAGCTTGGAGGTGGTACATATTTTGGACACAAATCCATGAGCCTATTCTGGAGAGTGGCCAGAATTCAGGAAGAAAACAACAACTTAGAAAGATAGCAGGTGTTGCACATCGATAAGACAAGCTGCAGTCCATTCATATATTGGGCAGGATGAATTATGGGAAGATTTATACTAGACAGGACACATCCATTAATGCATTCTCTTTTCTAATGTCTACAACAACGAACACAGTGGGATACACAGAAACAGAAACACTCGCCTTGTCAAATGACTTACTAGAAACTGTCCACTCCAAACCAAACAAACCGCCTTTCCTATCTATTCTCAGAACATGAGACAAAACAACAAACCCACACCCACTCCCACAAAGGCACCTCCTTCCCCCAAGTACGTCTGTGACTATCTGGAGTGTCCTCTGACTGGTGGGCCATACTATGTTCCCCCGAAATGGCCTGTCTTCTCTCAGATCTTGTTTCCTTGACCAACTCTGTGAGGATGTCAGGAAAAAGTGGTTAGCCACTACCTGTTTTCTCAGGAAAGGTCCATCTTCAGAGCTCTCCTGGCATTTGGCCATCCTCACATCATTAGGTACCAAGAAAACTGACTCTGTCCTTGGTAAATCCAAACAAGTGAGCCCACTGGGACTGGGACTGGGACTGCCTCTGGGTGCCTGGCTTCTTGGATACCAAGTTCAGAGAGTTCCATCACCAAGGAAATGAGGTATGTCACATTCTTTGGAACTGAATGAGGTCACTGCCTTGGCAACCACTTTGTCCTAACAGTTGCTTCCAAGGGTAACATAAGATGGAGGTTGCCCCTACTTCCTGTGACACTTTCATAAGGTAGAATGTATATCACCATTGGCAGCCGGGAACAGCTCTCCACTCAGCCCTGGTTTGGTCCATCTTCTGTACAATAAGAAGAGAGAGAGGCAGATTCAGACACATCCCTTCATCCTGACCAGGTTGTTTGCCATGGAAGATGACTTTTGCTCTCTCAGGTGCTTCATACCTGCCTACAACTTCTCCAGGTATCATTTGTGCATGGACATTTGAGGTTCTCATCAGATGGAAGGTCCCCAACTTTCCTGTATTGTAAGAACCACTCCGTCCCTGCTCTTCTGTAAAATGATTGAGGGAACAGTGTATACTTGGGGTTAAAAACAGGTTTGATTTTGATTACGAGTGATTCTGTGTGATGAATAATGGTATTGGGAACCTGCAATATTTACAAGAATATAGAGGTGAAATATAAGTAGGAAAACAGAAATCTAGGTATGATTCGAAGCCCAGAAGGGTTTTGCCCTTGATTGGGATACTTAGCTTTGAATGATGTTCTGCAAAGATGCCTCAGATAATTCGATATACAATGGCATAAGACCTTGTACATTGGATGATTGAATTTAGAAGAGAACATCCAGTCAAAAAGGGATATTCAGTAGGATTAGGAAGATAGTCGGTAGGTTTAGGAAGAAGAGTGAGTATAGGATTTGGACCAAAAGTTCTTTAGCAATAGACTTTCGGTTGTTGAGTGAATGAAAATGTCAGCACATATGAAGAGTCAGTCACTATGTTGAACTGGGGAAAATATGTAGAAAAGCAGATATCAATAGAAACATTACGAAATCAGGCAAAGTATAAAGTGAGTGATAGAATTAGACATTTTCAACAGGGTTGAGTTTGAATATATAAATTAGGAAAAAAACAAATATGTAGTCACCAATAGGATTGACAATTGACAGCATTAGGCAACCTGGACATGGATGTTTTTAGAAATCCATGTTCACTTTCCATTTAGGCTTTGGTACAATCATAAGTGTGACCTTTCCATTTTTTGTCCAGAATATTACTGTGATAATGAGGTGACATGAGTATTTCTTTCACCATTTCTGGGAGCAATATATTGAAGATGTAAAATGAGAATCGGGGGTACAAAGAGGTGTACCCTGTTTCTAGGAACATAGAGAAAAAGCATGAATAGACCATACAGTGAATAAAAAAATATAACTTTTTTGAACTTTAAATAATGAATTGAACTGATATCTGAAAAATTAAAGGAAATCGTATATTGATATACAATCATTCATTCCAACCAGGTATATATGTAATGGAAATATTTGTGTTTTGGTTTATCATGAAGAGTGTGTGAGTTTTGCTTCAAAATGATTATGGAAATTTAAAATAATGTGTTTGGAAAGAAGTCTCACGAAAAGATCAGTCAAGAAACCCTGACAATACATGTGTTCTGAAGCAAGAAGTGGTGAAAATTGAAACAAATGCTTATTAATTTGTGAACTTGTGGATGAAATGTATATCCTGTGATGTGCAAAAACTGAAGAAACAATAATGTACCAGTGTCGAATACAAATGAATGACAAATTACATATCATGTCCCATAGGAGTCTACTTGCATTGATGTTAGACTCGGTCAGTTACTGTAGAATAATTAGGATTTGTATGCACCATTCACTGAAGTTAGTTTTCAGTACTAGGAAACAAATATGTATTTCAGGTGGATGAATATTTCTGATTATCATCTTGTGAAAAGTGGATTATAAATCCACATACATGAACATGAATGAATTTAGAGAGTGTATATTAGACGCATATATTTCATATTTTGAAAAATTTGGAGAGTATATCTATATCTATATCTATATCTATACACACACACACACACACACACACACAACTCACAGACATTAAAAAGTACCAATATAAATGCCAATCGAAATTCATCAGTAAATATGTATCATCCACAAATGCAAAAATATGTATTTTACTGAACATGAGTTAATGTATAATGTTGTTCTACTAGGACGCTCTCCTATAAGTTGAATTTTCATTTCCAACAGCATTTAGGAGGAGTGAACTCTTCTCACAATTTGTATCTGCCAAGACAGCCACCTCACAAAAATGTACGTGTGATACCTGGTAGGATTCTATATATGCATATAAATATACGTGTGAGGAGAGACTACAGAAAAAGGAAACAAGAATTCACATATTTGTTAAGTTTAAAACACATGGAGAATATTTCAAATAAATTTGACTAGATTTATAACTCCTACCTTATATAATGCAATGTCAAGTCCAACTATACAACATGTCTCCTCTGAAGTACTTGTATTTCTAATGTGTTGGGTTAATTTTCTCCATTATATTAGGATGAATAGTCTGAGTCTACTAGGTATGGGTTAGTGTCAGGGATTCAGTATTATGAATGGAAAATTGGAAAATGAATCCAATGTGTATGTAAATATATGCTGCACAAATATCCTCCCGCTCTCATCCAGAACAATGCCTTGACATTACCTTCACCACAAGTAAGACACAATTAGAGGAGAAGAGTTACAAAATCAGTGAATACATATCTGGAATGGAAAATGCTCAGGAGTTCACAACCTTGGAGGTGGTAGAGGAGTTTCCAAAACTAAGGGACAGGGTAAACCCTCCACAAACATGGAGCTCTGCTGGCCTAAAAACTTTTTGAGAAACTGCCTCTGAGCTTCCACACTTGAAATATATGTTGTTTTCAGGAGATTTGGCTTCCTCTGTAGTGAGAACATCAAAGCTGGGTCTGCATCTATGTGACCTGGAGGACATGGTTTCTTATTTTCCAATGAACAAGATGAAGCAGTGCTGAATCCTCTCTTTGTAGGTAAACTGAGGCCACTGGGGACTAAGTGTCTCCCCGTGTGGACTGTGAAGCCATTTGGTCCTCTTCCACTTTTTGTGGTGTTTTTGTTGCTGCACTGTGAGTTTGGTATTTGTTTCACGAAATACTAGGAGCTAAACTGGGACACAGTGCTGGAGGGAGTTCTGTCACGTGTGGTGGGTCAGGGTCTGCAAGAGAATGCACCAACTAGGCTCCTATCTCTCACAGCTTGCCCCATGGCCCCCTTGTCCATATCAACCTGATTCTTAATTTTCCTCTGAAAACTCTCCATATAACAAGATGCCTTTACATATAATGGTCTGTTGGCTGCACCATGTCAGTTACAAGCCATTTGGAATCCAATGGTAGATCCACATGGCCCTACCACGGATGTTTTATCAAACACCTCCCCACCACTGCTCTAGACCCACTACTCAGCAGGCTCCAAATTTCTGGAATCTCTGTTCTACACCATTTTCATGAAACTCAGTAAATCAAGGCACTGTCTGGTATACTCATGATCAGCAACAGGACATCCAATGTTTCTCCAGTGCCACCTGGTCATAGGAATTTCAAAAATTTCATGGTATTTATCTAGCCATTTTTCAAGCATGAAGTTGGAGGCACTGTGGGTTTCAGTTCATTCAGCAAACATTAAATGGTGAGGAAGCTCATTTCAATGAAATCTCTGGAGAACTCTCACAGGCATGGCTTCCCAAAGAGTGGACAAAAGGTCACATTAGGCAAGGCCCATTGAGGTCTACAATGTGAGGTCCATGTGTGTTTTGACTCTCAACTATGGCTGCCATTTCTTTAAGAATAAAATCATGTGATATCCTTGCTGAGATTCCCAGGCCTCTGTGGAAATCCACCCGGGGCCTAGGTCTCAGTTTCCAAGAGCGACTTTCATGCATGGCCTCTTAAAATCCCAACAAAATTCATGGCAATGCTTCTCTGAGTTCAGTTCCAAAACCCAGTCTCTAAGGGGAATCACACCAGAGTTCAAGCCCACGTGGACCCAGTCATTTTTTCCAATGCCACACAAATGACCAAAATTAAAACCAAAACACTCCCACATGGCCCTCATCTTATTTCATATAGTCAATCATCTTAACCTCTGGCTGGAGGTTTCCATGAGGGGAGCAGCCCAAGACAGTGTCCAAAATCAGCTCGTTTGCCCCTCATTTGTCTAAAGTCAGGGTAGCCTGGACACCGTTTCTGTGAACCAGGAGTGAACAAATAAGCCTGCGGTTAATACTTCTTTGTTTCTCCAATTTGAGGCCTACTGATTTTTGGTATCGATTCTTTAGGTGATTTAGAGTCATGCGAAAACACAAGCACCTCTGCAGGGCTTTGAAGAACTCATTTGACCCAAAGAATCCCTATTGTCATTTGATGGAGTGCAGGAACCTAACAGAGGAAGGCAAGAGACTTCATCCACAATGAATAAAATTTTTTGCCATTTTGGTTTTGGAAGCTCACATGGGATCATTCTTAAGATCCATCAGGTGCTGAGAATCTAAGTCACAGCCACACACAGGCCCAAGAGGCTGATAAAGACACATCCCTTTCCAAAGCAATTAAGCAAAGAGCCACAAGTGAGGCCCATTCATTTCCATTTGAAAACTGTTTTCTTCAGGCTTCACAAAGGGGTGGCCTGAGGCAAAGACCTTCCTGACATTCAGTGCAACACAAAAATAAGTAAGCAAAGGCCCAAAGCAGGGTTTCTGCACTGAGACTTTCCTGGTCACACTGATATCTGGGTTTTCTGAGATGCTCGCCATTCTCTTCAGCTATCCAGGACATGGCCATGTCACAGAGCTTGGAGGTGGTACATATTTTGGACACAAATCCATGAGCCTATTTCGGAGAGTGGCCAGAATTCAGGAAGAAAACAACAACTTAGAAAGATAGCAGGTGTTGCACATCGATAAGACAAGCTGCAGTCCATTCATATATTGGGCAGGATGAATTATGGGATGATTTATACTAGACAGGACACATCCATTAATGCATTCTCTTTTCTAATGTCTACAACAACGGACACAGTGGGATACACAGAAACAGAAACATTCGCCATGTCAAATGACTTACTAGAAACTGTCCACTCCAAACCAAACAAACCGCCTTTCCTATCTATTCTCAGAACATGAGACAAAACAACAAACCCACACCCACTCCCACAAAGGCACCTCCTTCCCCCAAGTAGGTCTGTGACTATCCGGAGTGTCCT
The DNA here is from genome assembly GCF_048772815.1 of Callospermophilus lateralis. NCBI lineage: Eukaryota > Metazoa > Chordata > Mammalia > Rodentia > Sciuridae > Callospermophilus > Callospermophilus lateralis. Next base: position 189,587 of record NW_027513904.1, read on the forward strand.
CTGACTTGTGGGCCATACTATGTTCCCCCGAAATGGCCTGTCTTCTCTCAGATCTTGTTTCCTTGACCAACTCTGTGAGGATGTCAGGAAAAAGTGGTTAGCCACTACCTGTTTTCTCAGGAAAGATCCATCTTCAGAGCTCTCCTGGCATTTGGCCATCCTCACATCATTAGGTACCAAGAAAACTGACTCTGTCCTTGGTAAATCCAAACAAGTGAGCCCACTGGGCTTGGGACTGGGACTGCCTCTGGGTGCCTGGCTTCTTGGATACCAAGTTCAGAGAGTTCCATCACCAAGGAAATGAGGTATGTCACATTTTTTGGAACTGAATGAGGTCACTGCCTTGGCAACCACTTTGTCCTAACAGTTGCTTCAAAGGGTAACATAAAATGGAGGTTGCCCACGCTTCCTGTGACACTTTCATAAGGTAGAATGTATATCACAATTGGCACCCGGGAACAACTCTCCACTCAGGCCTGGTTTGGTCCATCTTCTCTACAAAAAGAAGAAAGAGATTCAGATTCAGACACATCCCTTCATCCTGACCAGGTTGTTTGCCATGGAAGATGACTTTTGCTCTCTCAGGTGCTTCATACCTGCCTTCAACTTCTCCAGGTATCATTTGTGCATGGACATTTGAGGTTCTCATCAGGTGGAAGGTCCCCAACTTTCCTGTATTGTAAGAACCACTCTGTCCCTGCTATTCTGTAAAATGATTGAGGGAACAGTGTATACTTCTGGTTAAAAACAGGTTTGATTTGGGTTACGAATGATTCTGTGTGATGAATAATGGTATTGGGAACCTGCAATATTTACAAGAATATAGAGGTGAAATATAAGTAGGAAAACAGAAATCTAGGTATGATTTGAAGCCCAGAAGGGTTTTGCCCTGGATTGGGATACTTAGCTTTGAATGATGTTCTGCAAAGATGCCTCAGATAATTCGATATACAATGGCATAGGACCTTGTACATTGGATGATTGAATTTAGAAGAGAACATCCAGTCAAAAAGGGATATTCAGTAGGATTAGGAAGATAGTCGGTAGGTTTAGGAAGAAGAGTGAGTATAGTATTTGGACCAAAAGTTCTTTAGCAATAGACTTTCGGTTGTTGAGTGAATGTAAATGTCAGCACATATGAAGAGTCAGTCACTATGTTGAACTGGGGAAAATATGTAGAAAAGCAGATATCAATAGAAACATTACGAAATCAGGCAAAGTATAAAGTGAGTGATAGAATTAGACATTTTCAACAGGGTTGAGTTTGAATATATAAATTAGGAAAAAAACAAATATGTAGTCACCAATAGGATTGACAATTGACAGCATTAGGCAACCTGGACATGGATGTTTTTAGAAATCCATGTTCACTTTCCATTTAGGCTTTGGTACAATCATAAGTGTGACCTTTCCATTTTTTTGTCCAGAATATTACTGTGATAATGAGATGACATGAGTATTTCTTTCACCATTTCTGGGAGCAATATATTGAAGATGTAAAATGAGAATCAGGGGTACAAAGAGGTGTACACTGTTTCTAGGAACATAGAGAAAAAGCATGAATAGACCATACTGTGAATAAATAATATAACTTTTTTGAACTTTAAATAATGAATAGAACTGATATCTGAAAAATTAAAGGAAATCGTATATTGATATACAATCATTCATTCCAACCAGGTATATATGTAATGGAAATATTTGTGTTTTGGTTTATCATGAAGAGTGTGTGAGTTTTGCATCAAAATGATTATGGAAATTCAAAATAATGTGTTTGGAAAGAAGTCTCTCATGAAAAGACCAGTCAAGAAACCCTGACAATACATGTGTTCTGAAGCAAGAAGTGGTGAAAGTTGAAACAAATGCTTATTAATTTGTGAACTTGTGGATGAAATGTATATCCTGTGATGTGCAAAAACTGAAGAAACAATAATGTACGAGTGTCGAATAAAAATGAATGACAAATTACATATCATGTCCCATAGGAGTCTACTTGCATTGATGTTAGACTGGGTCAGTTAGTGTAGAATAATTAGGATTTGTATGCACCATTCACTGAAGTTAGTTTTCAGGAAACAAATATGTATTTCAGGTGGATGAATATTTCTGATTATAATCTTGTAAAAAGTGGATTATAAATCCACATACATGAACATGAATGAATTTAGAGAGTGTATATTAGACGCATATATTTCATATTTTGAAAAATTTGGAGAGTATATCTATATCTATATCTATATCTATACACACACACACACACACACACACACACACACAACTCACAGACATTAAAAATACCAATATAAATGCCAATCGAAATTCATCAGTAAATATGTATCATCCACAAATGCAAAAATATTTATTTTACTGAACATGAGTTAATGTATAATGTTGTTCTACTAGGACGCTCTCCTATAGGTTGAATTTTCATTTCCAACAGCATTTAGGAGGAGTGAACTCTTCTCACAATTTGTATCTGCCAAGACAGCCACCTCACAAAAATGTACGTGTGATACCTGGTAGGATTCTATATATGCATATAAATATACATGTGTGAATAGGCTACAGAAAAGGGAAACAAGAATTCACATATTTGTTAAGTTTAAAAACACATGGAGAATATTTCAATTAAAATTTGACTAGATTTATAACTCCTACCTTATATAATGCAAATGTCAAGTCCAACTATACAACATGTCTCTGGAGAACCTTTGGATGTCCTGTTGTTTATCATGAGTATACTAGACAGTGCCTTGATTGACTGTGTTTCATGAAAATGATCTAGAACAGACATGCCAGTAAGTTGGTGCCTGCTGAGTAGTGTGCATAGAGCAGTGGTGTGTATGTGTGTCATAATACATCTCTGATGTGGCCATATGGATTTGCCATTGGCTTCCAAATGGCTTGTGACAGACATGGTGAGGTCAGCAGACACTAATATGTAAGGGCGTCTTGTTATATGGAGAGGTTTCATGGCAATGTTAAGAATCAGGTTGCAATAGACAAGGGAAAAAGATATGTGGGATAGAAGCCTGGTTGGTGCATTCTCCTGCAGACCCTGACCCACCACATGTGGCAGAACTCCATCCAGCACTGTGTCCCTTTTGAACTCCTTGTATTTCGTGAAGCAAATACCAAACTCCCAATGCAGGAGAAAGAAAAACCATGAAAAAGTGGAGGATGACCAAATGGCTTCACAGCCCAGATGGGGAGAGACTTAGCACGCACTGGTCACATTTTACTTAAAAGAGAGAATTCACCACTGCTGCCTCATGTTCATTTGAAAAGAAGAAACCATGTCCTCCAGGTCACATAGAATCAGACCCAGCTTTGATGGTCTCACGACAAAGGAAGCTAAAGCTCCTGAAAACAACATATATTTCAAGTGCCCAACCTCAGAGGCAGTTTATCAAGAAGTCTTTAGGCCAGCAGAGCTCCATGTTTGTGGAGTTTTTAACCTGTCCCTTACTTATGGAAACTTCTCTACCACATCCAAGGTTGTGAACTCATGAGCATTTTCCATTCCTGTTATATATTCACAGATTTTATAACTCTTCTCCACTAATTGTGTCTTACTTGGGGCGAAGGTAATGTCAAGGCATTGTTCTGGATGAGAGAGGGAAAATATTTTGTGTAGCACATATTTGATAGACATTGGATTCTTTTTCCTATTTTCCATTCAAAATACTGAATCCCTGACACTAACACATACCCTACTAGACTCTGACTACTAATCCTAATATGATGGAGAAAAATAACCCAAATAGAACAGAAATACAAGCAGGTCAGAGGAGGCATGGTGTATTTTTGAAATTTTCTTTTGCATAATAAATGGTAGGTGTTATAAATCTAGTGAATTTTTATTTGGAATAGTTTTTCATGTGTTTTTAAAATTAACAAATATGTGAATCCCTGCCTCCCTTTCTCTGTAGCCTATACAGCACATGTATTTTTATATGTACATATTGAATCCTACCTGGTATCACACGTACATTTTTGTGAGGTTGCTGACTCGGCAGATATAAATTGTGTGAAGAGACTACCCCTCTTAAACGCTGTTGGAACTAAAAATTCAACCTATGGGTGAGCTTCCTAGTACAACAACATTATACATAATTCCATGTTCAGTAAAGTATATATTTTTGCATCAGTAGATGTTATATATTTCATTATAAATTTCATTTGGCATATATTGCTACTTTTTTATGTTTCTCTGTGTGTTTTTTTGGTATATATATATATATATATATATATATATATATATATATATATATATATATATTCTCCTGATTTATCAAAACATGAAATATATGTGTCTTATATACACTCTCTTCATTCATACATTCTTTCATGTATGCATGAGGAAATATAATCAACTTTTCTCAAGATTATTATTGGAAATATTCATCCACCTGAAATACATATTTGTTTCCTTGTACTGACAACTCACTTCTGTGAATGGTGCATACAAATCCTAATAATTCTACAGTATCTGACCCAGTTTAACATCAATGCAAGTAGATTCCTATGGGACATGATGTGTATTTTGACGTTCATTTATATTCCACACTGCTACATTAATATTTCTGCAGTTTTTGCACATCATAGGATATATATTTCATCCACAAGTTCACAACTTTATAGGTATTTTTTCACTTTTAATCATTTCCTGCTTCAGAACACATGTATTCCTCCCGGTTTCTTGACTGGTCTTTTCATGAGACTTCTCTGCAAACACATTTTTTTTAATTTCATAATCAGTTTTGAAGCAAAACTCACACACTTTTTATGATAAACCATAAATCTAATATCACCATTAGAAGCATAACTGTTTGGAATGGATGATTGTATATCAATATTAGGTTTCCTGTATATTTTCAGAAATCAATTCAATCCATTATTTAAAGTTCGAACCAGTTATATTATTTATTCACAGTATGGTCTATTCATGCATTATCTCTATATTCATAGGCACAAGGTACACCTATTTGTACCCCCAATTAATTTATACGTCTTCAAAATATTGCTTTTCTACATATTTTACCCAGTTCATCATTGTGACTGACTCTTCACATGTGCTGACATTTACATTCACTCTCTACCTGAAACCCTATTGCTAAAGAACTTTTGGTCCAAATCCTATACTCACTCTTTTATCTAAACCTACCGACTATTTTCCTAATCCTACTGAATATCCCTTTTTGACTGGATGTTCTCTTCCACATTCAATCATCCAAATTAGAAGGTCCTATGCCATAGTATATTGATTTAACTGAGACAACTGTGCAGGACATAAATCAATGCTAAGTATCCCAATCAAGGGCCCAATGCCCTTCTGGGCTTCAAAACTTACCTAGATTTCTGTTTTCATACTTATATTTCACCTATATATTCTTATAAATATCACAGGTTCCTAATACAAATATTCATTCCAGAGAATGATTCCTAACCCAAATTGAACATGTTATTAACCCTAACCATACACTTTTCCCTCAATCTAATTTTACAGAAGAGCAGGGACAGAGTTGGTCTTACAATACAGGAATATAGGCGATCTTCCAGCTGCTGAAAACCTAAAAGGTCCATGCTGAAATGATCCTTGGAGAAGATGTAGGCAGCTATGAAGGACATGAGAGAGCAAAAGTCATCTTCCATGGCAAACAACCTGGTCAGGTTGATGGGATGTGTCTGAATTAGCCTCTCTCTTCCTAATGTAGAGAAGATGGACCAAACCATGCCTGTGTGGAGAGCTGTTCCCCGGTGCCTATGGTTGATATACCATTCTAACATATGAATGAGTCACAGCAAGTAGAGGCAGCCTCCATCTTTTGGGAACCATGTAAGCAACTGTTAAAACAAAGTGGTTTCCAAGGCAGTGACTTCATTCAGATCTTGAAGAAAGTGACATCACCTTACAGTTTTGGTAATGAAAGTCTGTGATCTTGGGATCCAGGAAACCAGGCACACAGAGTCAAACCCACTCCATGTCCCAGTGGGCTAACTTGTTTGGATTTAACAAGACAGAGTCACTCTTTCTTTGTACCTACTGATGTGAGGACAGCCAAATGCCTGGAAACTATGAAGACTGGCCTTTCCAGAGAAAGCAGGTAGTTTCTCACCATGGGCTCCTGACAACTTCACAGAGTTGGCCAAAGAGACCAGATTGGAGACAGGACACGCCATTTTGGGGGAACATAGTATGGCCCACAAGTCAGAGGACACTCCGGATAGTCACAGACCTACTTGGGGAAAGGAGGTGACTTTTTGGGTGTGAGTGTGAGTTTGTGGTTTTGTCTCATGTTCTGAGAATAGTTAGGAAAGCTGGTTTGTTTGTTTTGGAGTGGACTGTGTCTAGTAAGTCCTTTGACAAGGTGAGTGTTTCTGTGTCTATATATCATACTGTGTCAGTGATTGTAGACATTAGAAAAGAGAATGCATCAATGGATGTGTCCTGTCTACGAGAAAGCTTCAAAGCATTCATCCTGTGCAATTTATGAATGGACTGCAGGTTGCCGTATGGATGGGCAACTCCTGCCATCTTTCTAAATTCCTGTTTTCTTCCTGAATTCTGGACACTCTCCAGAATACGCTCATGATTTTGTGTCCAAGATATGTACCACCTCCATCTCTGTGACATGGCCATGTACTGGATAGCTGATGGGAATGGCGAGTATCTCAGAAAACTCAGATATCAGTATGCCCAAGAAAGTCTCAGTGGAGAAACCCTGCTTTGGGCCTTTTGCTTACCTATTCTGTTGCCCTGAATGTCAGGAAGGTCTTTGCCTCAGGCCACACTTTGTGAAGCCTGCAGAAAATAGTTTTCAAATGGAAAAGAATGGTCATTACCTGTGCCTCTTTGCTTAATTGCTTTGGAAATGGATGTTTCTGAATCAGCCTCTCAGCCCTATGTGAGGCTGTGGCTTAGATTCACAGCACATGATGGGTCTAAAGAAAAATCCCATGTGTGCATCCCAAACCAAAATGGACAAAAGAGCTGTCAGAGTAGTTCTTACAATACAGGAAAGTTGGGGACCTTCCACTTGATGAGAACCTCAAATGTCCATGCACAAATGATACCTGGAGAAGTTGTAGGCAGGTATGAAGCACCTGAGAGAGCAAAAGTCATCTTCCATGGCAAACAACCTGGTCAGGATGAAGGGATGTGTCTGAATCTGAATCTCTCTCTTCTTATTGTAGAGAAGATGGACCAAACCAGGCCTGAGTGGAGAGCTGTTCCCGGGTGCAAATGGTTGATATACATTCTACCTTATGAAAGTGTCACAGGAAGCGTGGGCAACCTCCATCTTATGTTACCCTTGGAAGCAACTGTTAGGACAAAGTGGTTGCCAAGGCAGTGACCTCATTCAGTTCCAAAGAATGTGAAATACCTCATTTCCTTGGTGATGGAACTCTCTGAACTTGGTATCCAAGAAGCCAGGCACCCAGAGGCAGTCCCAGTCCCAGTCCCAGTGGGCTCACTTGTTTGGATTTACCAAGGACAGAGTCAGTTTTCTTGGTACCTAATAATGTGAGGATGGCCAAATGCCAGGAGAGCTCTGAAGATGGACCTTTCCTGAGAAAACAGGTAGTGGCTAACCACTTTTTCCTGACATCTTCACAGAGTTGGTCAAGGAAAGAAGGTCTGAGAGAAAACAGGCCATTTCGGGGGAACATAGTATGGCCCACCAGTCAGAGGACACTCCGGATAGTCACAGACCTACTTGGGGGAAGGAGGTGCCTTTGTGGGAGTGGGTGTGGGTTTGTTGTTTTGTCTCATGTTCTGAGAATAGATAGGAAAGGCGGTTTGTTTGGTTTGGAGTGGACAGTTTCTAGTAAGTCATTTGACACGGCGAGGGTTTCTGTTTCTGTGTATCCCACTGTGTCTGTTGTTGTAGACATTAGAAAAGAGAATGCATTAATGGATGTGTCCTGTCTAGTATAAATCTTCCCATAATTCATCCTGCCCAATATATGAATGGACTGCAGCTTGTCTTATCGATGTGCAACACCTGCTATCTTTCTAAGTTGTTGTTTTCTTCCTGAATTCTGGCCACTCTCCAGAATAGGCTCATGGATTTGTGTCCAAAAAATGTACCACCGCCAAGCTCTGTGACATGGCCATGTACTGGATACCTGAAGAGAATGGCGAGCATCTCAGAAAACTCAGATATCAGTGTGACCAGGAAAGTCTCAGTGCAGAAACCCTGCTTTGGGCCTTTTGCTTACTTTTTGTTGTGTTGCACTGAATGTCAGGAAGGTCTTTGCCTCAGGCCACCCCTTTGTGAAGCCTGAAGAAAACAGTTTTCAAATGGAAATGAATGGGCCTCACCTGTGGCTCTTTGCTTAATTGCTTTGGAAAGAGATGTGTCTTTATCAGCCTTTGGACCTGTGTGTGGCTGTGACTTAGATTCTCAGCACCTGATGGATCTTAAGAATGATCCCATGTGAGCTTCCAAAACCAAAATGGCAAAAAATATCATTCATTGTGGATGAAGTCTCTTGCCTTCCTCTGTTAGGTTCCTGCACTCCATCAAATGACAATAGGGATTCTTTGGGTCAAATGAGTTCTTCAAAGCCCTGCAGAGGTGCTTGTGTTTTCGCATGACTCTAAATCACCTAAAGAATTGATACCTAAAATCAGTAGGCCTGAAATTGGAGAAACAAAGAAGTATTAAAGGCAGGCTTATTTGTTCACTCCTGGTTCACAGAAACGGTGTCCAGGCTACCCTGACTTTAGGCAAATAAGGGGCAAAGGAGCTGATTTTGGACACTGTCTTGGGCTGCGCCCCTCATGGAAACCTCCAGCCAGAGGTTAAGATGATTGACTATATGGAATAAGATGAGGGCCATGTGGGAGTGTTTTGGTTTTGATTTTGGTCATTTGTGTGGCATTGGAAAAAATGACTGGGTACACGTGGGGTTGAACTCTGGTGTGATTCCCCTTAGAGACTGGGTTTTGGAAATGAACTCAGAGAAGCATTGCTATGAATTTTGTTGGGATTTTAAGAGGCCACGCATGAAAGTCGCTCTTGGAAACTGAGACCTAGGCCCCGGGTGGATTTCAACAGAGGACTGGAAATCTCAGCAAGGATATCACATGATTTTATTCTTAAAGAAATGGCAGCCATAGTTGAGAGTCAAAACACACATGGACCTCACATTATAGACCTCAATGGGCCTCGCCTAATGTGACATTTTGTCCACTCTTTGGGAAGCCTTGCCTGTGAGAGTTCTCCAGAGATTTTATTGAAATGAGCTTCCTCACCATTTAATGTTTGCTGAATGAACTGAAATCCACAGTGCCTCCAACTTCATGCTTGAAAAATGGCTAGATAAATACCATGAAATTTTTGAAATTCCTATGTCCAGGTGGCACTGGAGAAACATTGGATGTCCTGTTGCTGATCATGATTATACCAGACAGTGCCTTGACTTACTGAGTTTCATGAAAATGGTGTAGAACAGAGATGCCAGTAAGTTGGAGCCTGCTGAGTAGTGGGTCTAGAGCAGTGGTGGGGAGGTGTTTGATAAAACATCCGTGGTAGGGCCATGTGGATATACCATTGGATTCCAAATGGCTTGTAACTGACATGGTGCAGCCAGCAGACCCTTATATGTAAAGGCATATTGTTATATGGAGAGTTTTCAGAGGAAAATTAAGAATCAGGTTGATATGGACATTGGGCAATGGGGCAAGCTGTGAGAGATAGGAGCCTAGTTGGTGCATTCTCTTGCAGACCCTGACCCACCACACGTGACAGAACTCCCTCCAGCACTGTGTCCCAGTTTAGCTCCTAGTATTTCGTGAAACAAATACCAAACTCACAGTGCAGCAGCAAAAAACTCCACAAAAAGTGGAAGAGGACCAAATGGCTTCACAGTCCACACGGGGAGACCATAGTCCCCAGTGGCCTCAGTTTACCTTCAAAGAGAGGATTCAGCACTGCTTTATCTAGTTCTTTGGAAATAAGAAACCATGTCCTCCAGGTCACATAGATGCAGAACCAGCTTTGATGGTCTCACTACAAAGGAAGCCAAATCTCCTGAAAACAACATATATTTCAAGTGCAAAACTCAGTGGCAGTTTCTCAAAAAGTTTTTAGGCCAGCAGAGCTCCATGTTTTTGGAGTGTTTACCCTGTCCCTTAGTTTTGGAAACTGCTCTACCACCTCCAAGGTTGTGAACTCCTGAGCATTTTCCATTCCAGATATGTATTCACTGATTTTGTAACTCTTCTCCTCTAATTGTGTCTTACTTTTGGTGAAGGTAATGTCAAGGCATTGTTCTGGATGAGAGCACTAGGATATTTGTGCAGCATATATTTACATACACATTGGATTCATTTTCCAATTTTCCATTCGAAATACTGAATCCCTGACACTAACCCATACCTAGTAGACTCAGACTATTCATCCTAATATAATGGAGAAAATTAACCCAACACAATAGAATACAAGCACTTCAGAGGAGACATGTTGTATTGTTGGACTTGACATTTGCATTATATAAGGTAGGAGTTATAAATCTAGTCAAATTTTAATTGAAATATTCTCCATGTGTTTTTAAACTTAACAAATATGTGAATTCTTGTTTCCCTTTTCTGTAGCCTATTCACACATGTATATTTATATGCATATATAGAATCCTACTAGGTATCACACATACATTTTTGTGAGGTGGCTGCCTTGGCCGATACAAATTGTGAGAAGAGTTCACTCCTCCTAAATGCTGTTGGAAATGAAAATTCAAACCTATAGGAGAGCGTCCTAGTAGAACAACATTATACATTAACTCATGTTCAGTAAAATAAATATTTTTGCATTTGTGGATGATATATATTTACTGATGAATTCGATTGGCATTTATATTGGTACTTTTTAATGTCTGTGAGTGTTGTGTGTGTGTGTTTGTGTGTGTGTGTGTGTATATATATAGATATGGATATAGATATAGATATAGATATACTCTCCAAATTTTTCAAAATATGAAATATATGTGTCTAATATACACTCTCTAAATTCATTCATGTTCATGTATGTGGATTTATAATCCACTTTTCACAAGATTATAATCAGAAATATTCATCCACCTGAAATACATATTTGTTTCCTAGTACTGAAAACTAACTTCAGTGAATGGTGCATACAAATCCTAATTATTCTACAGTAACTGACCCAGTCTAACATCAATGCAAGTAGACTCCTATGGGACATGATATGTAATTTGTCATTCATTTGTATTCGACACTGGTACATTATTATTTCTTCAGTTTTTGAACATCATAAGATATACATTTGCCAAGGCAGTGACCTCATTCAGTTCCAAAGAATGTGACATACCTCATTTCCTTGGTGATGGAACTCTCTGAACTTTGTATCCAAGGAGCCAGGCACCCAGAGGCAGTCCCAGGCCCAGTCCCAGTGGGCTCACTTGTTTGGATTTACCAAAGATAGAATCAGTCATTCTTGGTACCTACTGAAGTGGGATTACCAAATGCCTGGAGAGCTCTGAATAGGGAGCTTTCCTGAGAAAGCAGGTAGTGGCTCTCCACTTTTTCCTTACAACTTTACAGAGTTGGCCAAGGAAAACAGATCTGAGAGAGGACAGGCCATTTCGGAAGAACAGAGTATGGCCACCAGTCAGAGGACACTCTGGTTTGTCATACACCTATGGGGAAGGAGGTGCCTTTTTGGGAGTGGGTGTGGGTTTGTGGTTTGTCTCATGTTCTGAAAATAGGTAGGAATGGCGGTTTGTTTGTTTTGGAGTGAACTGTTTCCGGTAAGTCATTTGAAGAGGTGAGTGTTTCCATGTCTGTGTATCCCACTGTGCCTGTGGTAGTAGACATGAGAAAAGAGAATGCAGCAATGGATGTGTCATGTCTAGTATAAAGCTTCCCAGCATTCATCCTGCCCAATTTATGAATGGAGTGTGGCTTGCCTTATGCACGGGCAACACCTAATACCTTCCTAAGTCCCTGTTTTCTTCCTGAATTCTGGCCACTCTCTAGAATAGGCTCATGGTTATGTGTCCAAGATATGTACCAAATCCAAGGTCTTTGACATGGCCATGTACTGGATACCTGAATGGAATGGCCAGCATCTCAGAAAACTCAGATATCAGTGTGACCAGGAAAGTCTCAGTGGAGATACCCTGCTTTGGGCCTTTTGCTTACCTATTGTTCTGTTGCCCAGAATATCAGGAAGGACTTTGTCTCATGCAACCCCTTTGTTAAACCTGAAGAAAACAGTTTTCAAATGGAAATGAATGTGCATCACCTCTTGCTCTTTGCTTAATTTCATTGGAAAAGGATGTGTCTGATTCAGGCCCTTTGCCCTGTTTTAGGCTGTGACTTAGATTCTCAGCACCTGATGGATGTAAAGAAAGATCCCATATGTGCATCTAAACCAAAATGGAAAAACGTTCAATCAATGTGCATGAATTATATTGCCTTCCTTTGTTAGGTTTCTGAAATCCATCATGTCAGAATAGGGATTCTTTGGGTGAAATGAGTTCTTCAAATCTCTGCAGAGGGGCTTGGCTTTTCTTATGACTCCAATTCACAAAAAGAATCTAGACCCCACAGTCAGAGAGCCTCAAATTGGAGAAGCGAAGCAGTATTAAGGGCAGGCCTATTTGATCACTCCTGGTTCACAGGAAGGGTGTCCAAGCCACCCTGACATTCGGCAAATGAGGGGCAAGGGAGCTTATTTTGGACACTGTCTTGGGATGTGCCTCTCATGAAAACCTCCATCCAGATGTTATGATGAGTATCTTTATGGTAGAAGATGAGGGCCATGTAGGAGTGTTTTGGTTATAATTGTGGTAATTTGTGTGGCAGTTGGAAGAGATGACTGGGTAAACCTGGGCGTGAATTCTGCTGTGATTCCCCTTAGAGACTGAGTTCTGGAACTGACCTCAGAGAAGTATTGACATGAATTGTGTTGGGATTTTAGGAGGCCAGGAATGAGAGTTGCCATTGGAACCTGGGATCAAGGCCCAGAGTGGCTTTCCACAGAACACTGGGAATCACAGCCAGGATATTACATGATTTTATTCTGAAAGACTTGGCAGGCATAATTGAGATTCAAAACACACTTGGACCTCGCTTTGTAGACCTCAATGGGCCTGGCTTCATGTGATTTTTGGCCACTCTTTGGGTAGACTTGCCTGTGAGAGTGCTCCAGAGATTTCCCTGAAATTAGCTTCCTCACCATTTAATGGTTCCTGAATGAATTGAAACCAACATTGCCTCCAAATGCATCTGTGAAAAAATGCTAGATAATTACCATGAAATTTTAGAAATTCCGATGACCAGCTGGCACTGGAGGACCTTTGATGTCCTGTTGATGATCATGAGTATACCAGACAGGGCCTTGATTGACTGGGTTTCATGAAAATGGTGTAGAACAGAGATGCCAGTAAGTTGGGGCCTGGTAAGTAGTGGGCCTAGAGCTGTGTTATGCAAATGTGTGATAAAACATCTGTGGTGGGGCCATGTGGATCTTCCATTGGCTTCCAAATGGCTGTGACTGACATGGTGCAACCATCACACCCATATATGTAAAGGCATATTTTTATATGGAGAGGTTTCAGAGCAATGTTCAGTATCATGTTGCTATTGTCAAGGGGGCAAGCTACTTGAGATAGAACCCTGGTTGGTGCATTCTCCTGGAGACCCTGCCAACCACACCTGACAGAACTCCCTTCAGCACTGTGTCCCATTTGAACTCGTTGTATTTCATGAAGCAAATACCAAACTCCCAGTGCAGCAGCAAGAAACACCACGAAAATTGGAGGATGACCATTGGTTTCACAGTCCACACGGGAAGACCCTTAGCCCTCAGTGGCCAATGTTTACCTACAAAAAGAGAATTCATCACTGCTGCCTCATTTTTATTTCAAAATAAGTAATCATTTCCTCCAGGTCACATAGATGCAGATCCAGCTTTGATGGTTTCACTACAAATAAAGCTAAAGCTCCTGACAACAACATATATTTCAAGTGCCCAACCTCAGAGGCAGATTCTCAAAAAGTCTTTTGGCCAGCAGAGCTCCATGTTTGTGGAGTGTTTACCCTGTCTCTTACTTTTGGAAACTCCTCTACCACCTCCAAAGATGTGAAATCTGGAGCATTTTCCATTCTAGATATGTATTCACAGATTTTCTAACTCTTCTCCTCTAATTGGGTCTTACTTGGGGCGAAGGTAATGTCAAGGCATTGTTCTGGAGGAGAGTGGGAAGATTTTTCCGTAGCATATATTTGCATACACATTGGATTCAGTGTCCTATTTTCAATTCAAAATACTGAATACCTGACTCTAACCCATACCCTACCAGACTCTGACTACTAATCCTAATATGATGGAGAAAAATAACCCATAAAGAATAGAAATACAAGCAGTTCAGAGTAGGCATGGTGTATAGATGGACTTGCCTTTTGCATGATACAGAGTTGGAGTTATAAATCTAGTCAATTGTTTGTTGAAATAGTTGTCCTTGTATCTTTAAGGTTAACAAATATGTGAATTGATGTCTCCCTTTCTCTGTATTCTTATATGCACATATAGATTCCTATCTGGTACCACACGTACATTCTTGTGAGGTGGCTGACTTGGCAGATACAAATTGGTAGAAGAGATCACTCCTACTAAACCCTGTTGGAACTGAATATTCAACCTATGGGTGAGCTTGCTAGTTGAACAGCATTATACATAAATCCATGTTCAGTAAAATGAATATTTTTAGATCTGTGGATGGTATATATTTTATAATGAATTTTGATTGACATATATATTGCTACTTTTTTGTCTGTGTGTGTGTTTTATGTATATGTATATATATGTATATATATATATGTGTATATATATATATATATATATATATATATATATATACACACTCTCCAGATTTTTCAAAATATGAAATATATGTGTCTTATATTCACTCCCTAAATTCATTCATGTTCATGTATGTGGATTTATAATCAACTATTCACAAGATTATTCTCAAAATATTCATCCACCTGAAATTTGCCCAATGCTCTCAAATGTCAATCCTATTTGTGACTACATATTTGTTTCTTCCTAAGATTATATATTTAAACTCAACCCTGTTCAAAATGTCTAATCCTATCACACACTTTATACTTTGCCTGATTTTGAAATGTCTCTATTGATATATGCTTTCCTACATATTTTCCCCACTTCATCATTGTGACTGACTCTTCACTTGTGCTGACATTTACATTCACTCTCTAATCGAAATCCTATTGCTAAGAAACTTTTGTTCCAAATCTTATACTCACCCTTCTTCCTAAACTTACTGACTATCTTCCTAATGCTACAGACTATCCCTTTTTGACTGGATGTTCTCTTCTACATTCAATCATCCAAGTAAACGTGGTGCGAGCTTCAGAGGAGGAGACTACCAACAGGCTATCTCATGCAACATCAAAGGGTTTATTGGGTGTCCAGAATGCTGGGGTTCAGAGCTCACCTGAATAGAGCAGATAGCCCTGAGAATAGCTGAAGTAGAGCTTATATACTTTCCCTGGAGAGAGAAGGGAGGGAATTGTATTGATGGGTCATGGCGAGTGGGCGGTTTGCATGCAACTGGGAGAGGGAGTACATTCTGCAATTTGGCAGCTGGGGATAGAACATTCTGGGAACAAATTTTGCAAACATTTCTCAAGATTTCAACAGTGTTCTGTTAAGCATACAGAAAAACAAGATGTGACAAGTACCTATTTTATTAATATTTCATTCCCCACTTCTTCTTCTGGCTAATTTTAATCATACAAATGATCATTGGAGGGTGTCACATTCAATGTCTGCTAGTGGGGTATTACCATAAGTTTAACTCCTCCAATTTGAGCCTGGAGAAAAGATATTACACGGTTGAGCAAACAGGGTTTTATAGTTAGCAATAATATGAGGATTATTATTGGACCGGCCAGGGTTGATAAAAACGTAGTTAACCAGGGGGACTGTGTGAACCAAGACTCAAGCCACCCTTTTGGGCCCTCTCTCATTTGTTGATGCTCTTCAAGGTGTCTTTTAAATTTACTCATAGATTTTATTACGACTCCAGTATAGTCAGCATAAAAACAACATTCTTCCCTCAATGCAGCACAAAGCCCCCCTTCTCTAATGAAGAGGAGGTCCAACCCTCAACTGTTCTGTAAAACAACTTCAGAGAGAGAGGTTAAAGTTTCATGCAAAGCCCTGAAGGAGGTTTCTAATATCTTACTTTTGCTCTATTGCTGCTTCTAATTGGGTCATCTTTTGTGTCCCATGGACAATGCCACTGGTTCCTCTGCCCACCCGTGCAGCAACTCCTATTCCTAATAGGATGGCTAAAGTGAGGGATATATGTTCCCAGTGGAACCGGTTGTATGCCCCCCCTATTTGATCTTCAAATGAACCTGCATCATGATAGAGCACTCTGGGAAACATCTGCACCATTACACAATTTATCACATATCCTGATCATTTCATGAAAACATAAACGATGTTTAAGTATATAGAATTATGCTGTTGTAGGCACTGACAAAGCAAGGCACCTAAGATAGCACTCAAGAGAGGGAAACAGTCCTATTTGGTTGCAACCGGATTCAGAGGGCATTGCTTATATTGTAATCAATTAATCCCATGAAACTCAAGTTTAGGTAGTTTCAGAATTTTGTACCCAACATATAAGGGATGGGGCTCAGAAGTTCACAGTCTTCAGAAGTTTAAAAAAGCAGTATTTGTTTCTGTTTTTCCTTCTGTTCTGGGCAAGTTAACTTTTCAAGGACACCTGGGAGGAGGAGAGCTTTTTCTTCCATTTCTTATTTTCCCCCTGCCAGCTGTTACCATGGAGCCCGGTTGGTAATATCTTTATCTTAGAAATGTAGCCATCTCTGTGAAGCCCCAGCTGAAGGCCAGAGGACTTGTTCACATATTTTGTGAAAAACTAGTTAGGGGTTGTCTAGCTTAGAAGTACTGAGATTTTTAGCCAGTGGCCAAGTAGAACAGGGCAATACGAAAGAGAAAGTTTATCTACATTAAAGTCTTTATTGGGACTGTTTTGCTGAAAGTTCAAAACTCAGCCATGGTGAAGACTTCTGAAGAAGGTCATTTAAGACTTTTCTGTGGGCCTGGTACAGAGGGGGAAAGACGGGGAAGGTGGGGCTGAGAGCACCTCCGAGGATCTGAGAATGAGGGAAAAGAGAGATGTAAAAGAATAATGCGAAAGGGTATTGGGAATTTCCTAGCAGCAAACTTGAGCAGTAGATCAGGTAGAGCAGAGTGAAAGACGGGAGTGAGGATCCCAAAATCCTGTGAGGGACTTTAAATTTTAGTAACCTGTTTTCAGTGATGACAAAGCAACTTTAAAGGCCAATTATATTACATCTTGGATAAGGGTCTCAGGGCTCTCCTCAGCTCGTTTGAGCATTGGGTTAGCTGGTAAGAGGACCTGGTGGGACCCGGTGAGGGCACTGACAGGAGATGAGAGGAATGAGTCGGTGGAGCGGTACCTATGTACCTGCTACCTCAGAAAGGGGGCGATGGTCTGAGAACTGGTGGAGCTTTGGGTTTCTGATCTAGTTATTGGAGGGGAGAAATCAAGTTGCTGAGATGGGAGTGACATCAGAGGGTCTGGAGCAGAAGGCTGAGGATAATGATCTATTGGAGAAGCATAGTTCAGGATGTGAGTGAGGGAGGGAAAAGGCTTCCACATAGGGGAATTTCCTTTCACTCTTTTGAGCACTTGCAGAAGTTAAAAAGGTCATGCAAAATTTGAGGATCTAGAGACCCCTCTGGGTGCCATAGTTTTTGGTTGTCTAATTGGTAATATGGCCAATGCTGTGTACTGAATTTGATGAAGAATTGGGGTTCCATCAGGCAGCCCCTGTATGCACACATTCCCATGACATACAGAAAAAGTCGGCTTTTCCCCCACACAGCCATTACTCTTTGTGGCTTTGACAGTCTGCCAGGCAAACTTAGTAATCTAGACTAGCCAACCTGCATCTGGCTCGCGTGTCCCTACATCCATAATGTTTGTTTCCATTATCTATGGTACAGAAGGGATTTAATGGTATTTTAGTGGGATCCTCTTCATCAGGGATATCACAATAGGAAATACCTATAGCCAGCTAACAAATGTCTGGGTGGAGAGATGGCCACCAGGTCCCTAAGGGGGCTGTATGCGAGATAGACCATACTTCTTTTCCAGTAGGATTTGTGATCAGCCATCACTGCTTAATGGGCTGATGAGGGTTAGGACTACTTGTAGCCAAGGGGAGAGTATATAACCTTATTCACATTGCGAATACACAATTTGAAACTGTTACCAGTCTTTTTCAGTTTCCAGAAAGATTCTGTACAGGCAGCAGGCTTGAGATGAGAGGTATGGATCCAGGAAGTGATTCTGTTTACGTTTACCACTGTAGGTGTTATAATAGCACCTGGTATGGTCCTTTTCAGCGGGGTACCAGGGATGACACCTGATATCATCTTACATAGATGAAATCTCTTACTTGATATGGATGTGGAATCCCCTGGTTCCCAGTTGGGTAGGCAGTGGCCAGCTGTTTTCACAGGTATTACTGAGTTCTTTCAAGATCTTTAAGTCTGTCAAGCAAGGGGGTGTGGAAAGGATCTTTAGGTCTTACAGTTGGGCTTAGGTCCCCTACTGGAGGAGGGCCACCATAAAGAATTTCACATGTGGTAAGGTTACTCAAAGAAACAAAGGGATTTTTTCTTGCATGAAACATTGCATAAGGCAGGAGCATAGTCCAATCTTATGCTGGTCTCTAAGCTTAATTTCGTTAAGGTCTCTTTAATGGTTCTATTCATTCTTTCTACTTGTCTTGAACTCTGTGGTCTATAAGCACAATTTAACTTCCAATTAATCCCCAGGTTCCTGGCTAACCCCTGACTTACCTGGGTCATGAACATCGGTCCATTGTCAGATCCTATTACCGGCTTAGCTTCCTCCAATGGTAGAGAGGCTTAGTCAGCAGCAGCGGAATCACTTAGAGTGTGTTGTGTGTTAGGGGACGAGGGCAGGGGATAAGGAGGGGGAGAAGAGTCCAGTAGAGTCAAATCTGTGACTCAGGGAGAACAGAGGGTGGAGGAGGAGGAGGTTGAGAGGGTTTGAGAGATCATGGGGGAAGGAGTAGGAGCAGAGGTAGGGGCAAAGAAAGGCTTCACCCATGGAGGAGGAGATTTGCAGAGGTCCTGCCAAGTTAAGATATATGGCTGTTGATCCGGATGGCTATGTGGCGCTGGCTGAAAGACAATACCTCTGACTTTTTAAATTAGTGGGAAGTAGAAAGATCCTTCTAGGGGCCATACGACTCCAAAGATGGGCCATTCTGAGGCACAGAGATTCTGCCAGGTCCAGCGTTTTACTAAAAAAAGAAAGATTCTGAGCCCTTAAGCGGACTTTGGTCCAGTGATCAAGGGTCAGGGACAGAGGCATTGACGTGCTCTGTTCCATAATGAAAGTTCCACAAACAGTAAAAGCAAGGACACACGACACAGATAAGACAAGACCATAAAGACAGGAAATGAACGTCCAACACTGAGACCAGGAATGAGTAGCCGGCAAAACCCAATGGTATGGCAATAACGAATCTAAAAGAAAATATCACTGAGTCGAGAAGACTATTGTTCCTTGATTTCCCGAGTTCTCTGCGGGGTCCTCCAGAGAGGTGCCCTTTGTCTCTGTGACATGTCTCTCAGCCACCGTCGGAGAGAGCCCAGGCTCTTCATCGCCAGCAATTTTGCCAAGCCCTAACAAGAAACCTGAAACCAGAAAGAGGCGCCTTACTTGCTCCGAGAGGAGCCCGTTGGGGTCTCTCTCTCGTCCGCCACTGCTGGAACTCAGTGGAAACTCAATATGTAAAGGTCAGGCGAGTGTCAGAGGAAGATACTACCAAGAGACTGTCTCATGCAACAGCAAAGGGTTTATTTGTGGTCCAGCATGCTGGAGCTCAGAGCTAAATTAAATAGAGCAGAGACCTCTGAGAACAGCTTAAGCAGAGCTTATATACTTTCCTTGGAGAGGGAAGAGAGGGAAGTTCAGTGATGGGTAAGGGCGAGTGGGCGGTTTGCATGACACCGAGTGAGGGAGTACATTCTGCAGTTCGGCTGTTGGGAACAGTACATTCTAGAACAAGATTAGCAAACATTTCTCAAGATTTCAACAGTGTTTTGTTAAGCATACAGAAAAACAGGAAGTGACAAGTACCTATTTTATTAATTTTATTAACCTTTCACTACCGACTATGCCTTTTTGACTTGATGTTCCTTCTACATTAATTCATGCAACGTACAAGGTGCTATGCCATTGTATATCGATTTATCTGAGACAACTCTGCAGAACGTAATTCAACACCACGTATCCCTATCAAGGGCCCAATGCCCTTCTGGGCTTCAAATCAGACTTAAATATCTTTTTTCATACATATATTTCACCTATATATTCTTCTACACATAGCAAGTTCCCAATACGATCATTCATCCAGCAAAATGATTTCTAACCCAAATCGAGCATGTTTTTAACCATAACCAGACACTGTTCCCTCAATGTAACTTTACAGAAGAGCAGGGCAGGAGTTGATATTACAATACAGAAATTTAGAAAAACTTCCACCTGCTGAGAACCTCAAAGGTCCATGCAGAAATGATCCCTGGAGAAGATGTAGGAAGCAATAAAGGACCTGAGAGACCAAAAGTCATCTTCCATGGCAAACAACCCGGTCAGGATAAAAGGTTGTGTCTGAATCAGATTTTTTTTTAATGTAGAGATCATGGACCAAACCAGGCCTGTGTGGAGATCTATTCCTGGGTGCCTTTGGTTGATATACCATTCTAACTTGTGAAAATGTCACAGGAAGTAGGGGCAGCCTCAATCTCTTGGGACCCTTGGAAGCAACAGTTAGGACAAAGTGGCTGCCAAGACAGTGCCCTCATTCAGTTCAGGAAGGAAGTGACCTCACCTCACTTTCTTGGTGATGGAACTCTCTGAACGTGGGATCCAGGAAGCCAGGCACACAGAGCCAGTCCCAGTCCCAGTCCCAGTGGTCTCACTTGTTTGGATTTACCAAGGACAGGGTCAGTATTTTTTGGTACCTACAGATGTGAGGAAGGCCAAATGCCAGGAAAGCTCGGATGCAGGGCTTTTCATGAGAAAGCAGGTAGTAGCTCACCGTTGGCTCCTAAGAAGTTCACAGAGTTGGCCAAGGAGACAAGATCTGAGACAGGAAAGGCCATTTTGGGGGAACATATTATGGCCCACAAGTCAGAGGACACTCTGGATAGTCACAAACCTACTTAGGGGAAGGAGGTGCCTTTGTGGGTGTGGTTGTGGGTTTGTGGTTTTTTCTCATTTTCTGAGAATAGGTAGGACAGTCGGTTTGTTTCATTTGAAGTGGACTGTTTCTAGTAAGTCTTTTCGCAGGGCGAGTGTTTCTATGTCTGTGTATTCCACTGTTTCCGTGTTTGTAGACATTAGAAAAGAGAATCCATCAATGGATGTGTCGTGTCTAGTAGAAATCTTCTCAGCATTCATATTGCCCCATTTATGAATGGACTGTAGCTTGCCTTATCGATGAGCAACACCTGCTACCTTCCTAAGTTTCTATTTTCGTCCTGAATTTTGGCCAATCTCAAGAATAGGCCCATGGTTTTGTGTCCAAGATATGTACCACCTACAAGCTCTGTGACATGGCCATGTACTGGATAGCTGTAGGGGATGGCGAGCATCTCAGAAAACTCAGATATCAGTGTGACCAGGAAAGTCTCAGAGGAGAAACCCTGCTTTCGGCCTTTTGCTTACCTATTGTTCTGTTGCCCTGAATGTCAGGAAGGTCTTTGCCTCAGGCCACCCCTTTGTGAAGCCTGAAGAAAACAGTTTTCAAATGGAAATGAATGGGCATACCTGTGGCACTTTCCTTAATTGCTTTGGAAAGGGATGTGTCTGAATCATGCCCTTGGCCCTGTGTGTGGCTGTGGCTTAGATTCTCAGCACCTGATGGATCTAAAGAAAGTTACCATGTGTGCATCCAAAAGAAAATTCGCCAAAAGAGCAATTATTGGGAGGAAGTCTCTCGACTTCCTCTGTAAGGTTCCTGACTTCCATCAAGTGAGAATGGGATCCTTTGGGTCAAAAGAGTTCTACAAAACCTGCAGAGGCTAGCCCATTGTGCTTGGGTTTTCTCATGACTAAAATTCACATAAAGAATCTAAACCCCACAGACAGTAGTCCTCAAATTGGAGCGGTATTAACGGCAGGCCTATTTGATCACTTTTGGTTCACCGGATGGGTGTCCAGGCCACCTTGACTTTAGGCAAATGAGGGGCAAAGGAGCTTATTTGGGACACTGTCTTGGTCTGCACCCCTCATGGAAACCTCCAGCCAGATTATGATGAGTGTCTATATGAAAGAAGATGAGGGCCATATGGGAGGGTTCTTGTTTTAATTGTGGTAATTTGTGTGGTAGTTGGAAGAGATGACTGGGTCCACCAGGGCTTGAACTCTGGTGTGATTCCCCTTAGAGACTGAGTTCTGGAACTGACCTCAGAGAAGTATTGCCATGAATAGTGTTGGGATTTTAGGAGACCACGCATGAGAATCGCTTTTGGAAACTGAGATCTAGGCCCAGGATGGCTTTCCACAGAGCTCATGGATTCTGAGCCAGGATATCACATGTTTTAATTCTTAAAGACTTGGTAGCCATAATTGAGAGTCCAAACACACATGGACCTCACATTGTATACCTCAATGGGCCTGGATTCATGTGTCCTTTTGGCCACTCTTTGGGAAGGCTTGCCTGTGAGTGTTCTCCAGAGCTTTCATTGAAATGAGCTTCCTCACCATTTAATGGTTCCTGAATTAAATGAAACCCACAGTGACTCCAACTTCATCCTTGAAAAATGACTAGATTAATACCATGAAATTTTTGAAATCCCCATGACCAGGTGGCACTGGATAACCTTTAGATATCCTGTTGCTGATCATGAGTATAACAAACAGTGCCTTGATTGACTGAGTTTCGTGAAAATGGTGTAGAACAGAGATGCCAGTAAGTTGGAGCCTGCTGGGTAGTGGGCGTAGAGCAGTGGACTATAGGTGTGTAAATAAATATTTTTGGTAGGACCACCTGGATCTTCCATTGGCTTCCAAATCTTGCGACTGACATGGTGCAGGCAGCAGACCTTTATATGTAAAGGCATCTTGTTATATGTAGAGGTTTCAGGGCAATGTTCAGAATCAGGTTGCTATAGTCAAGGGGAAAGCTATGTGGGATAGAAGCCTGGTTCGTACATTCTCTTGCCGACCCTGACCAACCACACATGACAGAACTCCCTCCAGCATTGTGTCCCAGTTGAACATATTGTATTTCATGAAGCAAATACCAAATTCCCAGTGCAGCAGTAAGAAACACCCTGAAAAGTGGAGGATGACCAAATGGCTTCACAGACCACACAGGAAGACACTTAGCTCCCAGTAGCAACAGTTTACCTACAAAGGGAGTTTTCAGACCTGCTGCCTCATGTTCATTACAAAATAAAGAACCATGTCCTCCAGGTCACATAGATGCAGACCCAGATTGCAGAATCACATCAGTTGCAGAACCATTGATTTAAATATTGCCATACATATATTTCTTGTGCCTAACCTCAGAGGAAGTTTCTCAATAAGTCTTTAGGTCAGCACAGCTCCATGTTTCTGAAGTGTTTACCATCTCCCATACTTTTGTAAACTGTTTTACCACCTCCAGTGTTGTGAACTCCTGAGCATTTTTCATTCCACATATGTATTCACAGGTTTTCTAACTCCTCTCCTCTAATTGTGTCTTACTTTTAGCGATGGTTATGTCAAGGTATTGTTCTGGATAAGAGAGGGAAGATTTTTGTGTATCACATGTTTGCATACACAATAGATTCATTTTCCTATTTTCCATTTGAAATACTGAATCCCTGACACTAACCCATACCCTACTAGACTCTGACTACTAATCCTAATATCATGGAGAAAAAAAAACCTAACTGAATAGAAGTACAGTCCTTTTATAGGAAGCATGGTGTATATTTGTATTTGTCTTCCTCTTTATCAAGAGTATGTGTTTTAAATTTAGTAAACTTTTCATTTTAATATTTCTCCATGATTTTTTAAAGTTATCACATATGTAAATTCCTGTCTCCCTTTCTCTGTATCCTATTCAGCACATGTAATTTTTTTATGCATATACAATATCCTACCTGGTATCACACGTACATTCTTGTAAGATCACTGACTTTGGAATATAAAAATTGTGAGAAGAGATGACTCTCCCTAAATAATGATGGAACTGAAAATTCCACCTATGGGTGAGCTTCCTAGTGAAAAACACTATACATAAATCCATGTTCAGTAAAATGAATATTTTTGGATTTGTGAATGAATTATATTTCATGATGAATATCGATTGGCATATATATTGCTAAATATTAATGTGTGTGTGTGTGCATGTGTGTGTGTGTGTGTGTGTGTGTATTCTACGGATTTTAAAAAAATATGAAAAATATGTGTCTTATTATACACTCCCTAAATTCATTCATATTCATTTATGTTCATTTAAATTCAAATTTTCACAAGATTATTCTCAGTAATATTCATAAACCTGAAATTTAATAATGAGGACAGGGTTTTGAGAAAAAGAAAATGGAGGTTTATTGCTTTGCTAACAAAGGAAAAACAAGGGGACTCTGCCAAAAGGTTGTGACTCTCATGATCTGGAGGGACAAGGGATTTTAAAGAGTTTCACTTGTTAACCTGGGGTATACTCAGTTCTTTGTTCCCCAGCAGGCATTGCCCTGTGCAGTGGGTGTGCTCCAGGCAGCCAGCTAGGGGCTTCTTTCTTCCTGCTTAACAAAGGTGGGTAAAGTTCATCACAGTTCCTTAAAACACAGTCGAAAGGGTGTCAGGCTTACTTGCTTTGTTACCCTTTTTCACGTCCAATATCCTTAAAATTTTACCACAGAAATCAAACAAAAAAACGCACAAAAAAAAACAACAAAAAACATATAGACCACAGAACAAAACACAGAAAAACAGAATCCTGGTGCCGAAACAGAAAAACAGAGGAGCAATGCAACATCTTGCTAAAGCTCCAGGGTAGGAGCGTGTGTGTGCCCATCGGCACCTCTCTACCCTTCCAGAGGAATTCCCTACAGAACAGAACAGAGGACAGCATGATTCTCATTACTGTCCTGGACAGGAGTGTATGTGAGCCTCCCCAGGCCACCTCTCTGTCATCAGAAGAGATCTCCCTTAACCAGATATCAGATGTTATAAAGGCGCCACTTACCTATGGAGGCCTCCTCCACCAGGGGCTTGATAATAGTTTTAGTGTGGTGGTTCACTGCAGTGCTCCCCAGACTGACGGCTCACTCCAAGGCCTTGGAACATCTCAAGTTGTGCACCTCCTAGAGTGGTTCTCCAGCCCAGTGCCCTGGAGGGAAGGCCAGCTTCAGAATTTTCAGCAGTCTGGTTTTGTGATCTGCTCGGGCAGGGTCATCTCACTGGGGAACTCCAAAATTTTGGACTAGGATGCAAGAAAAGACCACTGACTCCAATTAAAATCAAATTAAGGCAAGCTTATTATTTCAACAGGCTGGGCTGCCTCTCCTTCCCAAAATGGCGGGAACAAGACAGCAACCCCACCTTTCCTACAGCCCAGCTATATAGCCCAGAAAGTTACACAAACGGGTGGTTACAGATAACAAAACTTTGAAAGCATCACACTAATGGTAGTTTACATTTTTTTTTTTTGCTGGCCCCAATATCAGAAATAATGAGGACCATTAGGGCCTCAGAGAGGGTTGTTGTCTGGCCAGGGAAGGCCAATATTTATGAGGTGTCACTAAAGTTTCAGAAAGTACTGTTATCTGGTCAGAGAGCCAGGTGTGGATGAGTTCAAGCCACGGGCAGGCGTTCCAAGCAGGTTCAGAATTTGCAGTAATTTAGAGTAAAGCCAAAATTATCTTTTCACGGCTTTGTGGCAAGATGGTTCCCAATTTTAATAAAAAATCAGGTTGGGTCTATCAAGCCTCTCCCTTACTTTTGGAAACTCCTCTGCAAACTCCAATGTTGTGAACTCCCGAGCATTTTAATTCCAGATATGTATTCACAGAATTTCTAACTCTTCTATTCCAATTGTGTCTTTCTTGGGGCGAAGGTAATATCAAGTCATTGTTCTGGATGAGAGTGGAAATATTTTTGTGTAGCACATATTTGCATACACATTTAGGAGATCACTCCTCCTAAACACTGTTGGAACAGAAAATTCAAACTATGGGGGAGCTTCTTAGTTGAACAACATTATTCATGAATCCAAGTTCATTAAACAAATAGTTTTGGATCAGTGGATGATATATATTTCAAGATGAATTTCAATTGGCATATACTATGCTACATTTTAATGTCTGTGTGTGTTTTTTGTTTATAATGTTTTGCGATTTATATGGATTTAAAATCAATTTCCACAAGATTATTCTCAGAATATTCATCCACCTGAAATACATATTTGTTTCCTAGTACTGAAAACTAACTTCAGTAAATGGTGCATAAAAATCCTAATATGTCTACAGTAACTGACCCAGATTAATATCAATGCAAGTAGATTCCTAGGGGACATGATGTGTATTTTGATGTTCATTTTTATTCAACACTGCTACATTACTATTTCTGCAGCTTATGCACATCATACTGTATATATTTCATTCAAAAGTTCGCAAATTTATATGCATGTGTTTCACATTCAATCACTTCTTGCTTCAGAACACATGAATTCCTCCAGGTTTCTTGACTATTCTTTTCATGATACTTCTTTCCAAACACATTATTTTTGATTTCCATAATCACGTTTGAAGCAAAACTCACACACTTTTCAGGATAAAAGATAACCCTAATATTACCATTAGATGTATAAATGGTTGGAATGAATGATTGCATATCAATATGAGATTTCTTTTATATTTTCAGATATCAATTCAATCCATTATTTAAAGTGGAACCAGTTATATTATTTATACACAGTATGGTCTATTCATGCATAATCTGCATATTCATAGACACAGGGTACACCTATTTGTACCCCAAATACTAAATTATACGTCTACAAAACATTGCTCCAGAAATGGTGGAAGAAATATTCATGTCACCTGATCTACACATACATTTTATCACAATAATATTCTGGACACAAAATGCAATGGTCACACTTATGATTTTAAAAAAGCCTAAATGGAAAGTGAACATGGATTACAAAAAAACATCCAAGTCCTGGTTACCTAATGCTCTCGAATTCAATCCTATTTGTGACAACATATTTGTTTCTTCCTAAGATTATATATTCAAACTCAACCCTGTTGAAAATGTCTAAACCAATTACACACTTTATACTTTTGCTGATTTCCTAATGTCTCTATTTATGTCTGCTTTCCTACATATTTTCCCCTGTTCATCATTGTGACTGACTCTTCACATGTGCTGACATTTACATTCACTCTCTACCCGAAACCCTATTTGTAAAGAACTTTTGGTCCAAATCCTATACTCACTCTTCTTTATAAACCTGCTGACTACCTTGGTAATCCTACGGACTATTCCTTTATGACTAGATGTTCTGTTTGTTATTCAATCATCCGAGGTACAAGATCCAATTTCATTGTATATTGACTTATCTGAGACATCTGTGCAGAATATAATTCAAAGCTAAGTATCCCACTCAAGGGCCCAATGCCCTACTTGGCTTCAAATCTTCCCTAGATTTCTGTTATATTTTACCTATATATTCTTGTAAATATCACAGGTTTCCAATACCATTATTCATCCAGCAGAATGATTGCTAACCAAAATTGAACATATTATTAACCCTAACCATACACTGTTCCCTCAATCTAACTTTAGAGCAGTGCAGGGACAGAGTTGGTCTTACAAAAGAGGAATGTTGGGGATCTTCCACCTGCTGAGAATATCAAAGATCCATGCAGAAATGATCCCCGAAGAAGATGTAGACTGCTATGAAGGACCTGAGAGAGCAAAAGTTAGCTTCCATGGCAAACAACCTGGTCACTATGAAGGGATGTGTCTGAATAAGCCTCTCTCTTTTTAATATAGAGCAAATGGACCAAACCAGGCCTGTGTGGAGATCTTTTCCCCGGTACCAATGGTTGATATACCATTCTAACTTGTGAAAGTGTCACAGGAAGTAGGGGCAGCCTCCATCTCATGGGACCCTTGGAAGCAACTGTTAGGACAAAGTGGTTGCCAAGGCTGTGAGCTCATTCACTTCATGAAGGAAGTGACCTACCTCACTTTGTTGGTGATGGAACTCTCTGAACTTGGGATCCCTGAAAACAGGCAGCCAGAGTCAGGCCCAATAACAGTCACAGAAGTCTCACTTTTTGGATTTACCAAGGAGAGAGTCAATCTTTCTTGGTATCTACAGTTGTGAGGATGGCCAAATGCCAGGAAAGATATGAATTGGGGTCTTTCCTGAGAAAGCAGGTATTGGCTCACCGCTGGCTCCTGACAACTTCACAGAGTGGGCCAAGGAGTCCAGATTTGAGAATAGAGAAGCCATTTCGAGGGAACATAGTATGGCCCACAAGGCAGAGGACACTCTTGATAGTCACAGACCCTCTTGGGGGAAAAAGGTGCCTTTGTGGGAATGAGTGTGTGTATGTGGTTTTGTCTCATGCTCTGAGAATAGGTAGGAAAGGCGGTTTCTTTGGTTTAGAATGGACTGTTTCTAGTAAGTCATTTGACAAAGCAAGTGTTTCTATGTCTGTGTATCCAACTGTGTCCATGGTTGTAGACATTACAAAAGAAAATGCATCAATGGATGTGTCCTGTCTAGGAGAAAGCTTCCCCACATTCATCCTGCCCAATTTATGAAAGGACGGAGGCTTGCCTTATTGATGGGCAAGACCTGCTGTCTTCCTAAGTTTCTGTTTTCTTCTTGAATTCTGGCCACTCTCCAGAATAGACTCATGGTTTTGTGACCAAGATATGTAGCACCTCAAAGCTCTGTGACATGGCCGTGTACTGGATAGCTGAAGGGAATGGCGAGAATCTCAGGAAACTCAGATATCTGTGTGATCATGAGTGTCTCAGTGGAGAATCCCTGCTTTGGGCCTTTGCTTACCTATTGTTCTGTAGCACTGAATGTCAGGAAGGTCTTTGCCTAAGGCACCACTTTGTGAAACCTGAATAAAACAGTTTTCTAATGGAAATGAATGAGCATCACCTGTCTCTCTTTGAGTAATTGCTTTTGAAAGGGATGTGTCTGAGCCAGTCTGTTGGCTGTGTGTGAGGCTGTGGCTTGCATTCTCAGCACCTGATGGATCTAAAGAAAGATGCCATGTGTGCATCCAAAACCAAAATGGCCAAAAGAGCAGTCATTGTGGATAAAATCTCTTGCCTTCCTCTGTAAGGTTCCTGACCTCTATCAAGTGAGAATAGGAATCCTTTGGGTCAAATGACTTCTTCAAAGCCCTGCGGAGGCTAGCCAATAGGTGCTTGGGTTT
Source organism: Callospermophilus lateralis (assembly GCF_048772815.1). Lineage (NCBI taxonomy): Eukaryota > Metazoa > Chordata > Mammalia > Rodentia > Sciuridae > Callospermophilus > Callospermophilus lateralis. Next base: position 219,157 of record NW_027513904.1, read on the forward strand.
TCTCATGACCCCAATGCACATAAAGAATCTAAACCCCACAGTCAGTAGGCCTCAAATTGGAGAAGCTGAGCAGTATTAATGGTAGGCCTTTTTGATCACTTCTGGTTCACAGAAGGGGTGTCCAGGCCACTCTGACTTTATGGAAATGACGAGCAAGAGTGCGTATTTTGGACACTGTCTTGTCCTGCGCTCCTCATAGAAACCTCCAGCTAGAGGTTATGATGAGTGTCTATATGGAAGAAGATGAGAGCCATGTGGGACTATTTTGGTTTTAATTGTGGTTATTTGTGTGGCAGTTGGAAGAGATGACTGGGTCCACCTGGGTTTGAACTCTGGTGTGAATCCCCTTAGAGACTGAGTTCTGGAAGTGACCTCAGAGAAGTATTGCCATGAATCGAGTTGGGATTTTAGGAAGCCATGCATGAGAGTCGCCCTTATAAACTTAGATCAAGGTCCAGGGTGGCTTTCCACAGAGCACTGGGAATCTCAGCCAAATTATCCCATGATTTTATTCTTAAAGACTTGGCAGCCATACTTGAGAGTCAAAACACACATGGAACTCACATTGTAGACCTCAATAGGCCTGGCTTCATGTAACCTTTTGGCCACTCTATGAGAAGCGTTGCCTATGAAAGTTCTCCAGAGTTTCACTGAAATGAGCTTCCTCAACATTTAATGGTTCTTGAAAGCCACAGTGCCTCCCAACTACATCCTTGAAAAATGGCTAGATAAATACTTTGAAATTTTTGAAATTCCCATGACCAGGTGGCACTGGAGTATCTTTGGATGTCCTGCTGCTGATCATGAGTGTACCAGAGAGTGCCTTGATTGACTGGAATTTATAAAAATAATGTAGAACAGAGATGGTAGTAAGTTGGAGCCTGCTGAGTAGTGGGCCTAGAGCAGTGGTAGCCACGTGTGTGATAAAACATCTGTGGTGGGTCCATGTGATTAGCCCATTTGCTTCCAAATGGCTTGTGACTGACATGGTGCAGCCAGCAGACCCTTATTTGTAAAGGCATCTTTTTATTTGGAGAGCTTTCAAGGTAATGATCAGAATCAGGTTGATATGGTCAAGGGTGCAAGCTATGTGAGAAAGAAGCCTGGTTGTTTCATTCTCCTGCAGACCCTAACCCACCACACGTGACAGAACTCCCTCTAGCACTGTGTCCCAGTTGAACTTGTTGTTCAAAAAGCCCAGTGCAGCAGCAAGAACCAAAAGCCCCAGTGCAGCAGCAAGAACCACCACAAAAATTTGAGGAGGACCAAATGGCTTCACAGTCCACACGGGATGAAACTTAGCCTCCAGTGGCCACACTTTACCTACAAAGAGAGAATTCAGCACTGCTGCCTCAGGTTCATTTGAAAATAAGAATCCATGTTCTCCAGGTCATATAGATGCAGACCCAGCTTTGATGGTCTCACTACAAAAGAAGCTAAAACTCCTTAATACAACATATATTTCAAGTGCCCAGCTTCAGAGGCAGTTTCTCAAGAAGTCTTTAGGCCAGCAGAGCTCAATGTTTGTGGAGTGTTTACCATGTCCCTTACTTTTGGAAACTGCTCTACCACCTCCAAGGTTGTGAACTCCTGAGCATATTCCATTCCAGATTTGCATTCACAGATTTTCTAACTCTTCTCCTCTAATTGTGTCTTACCTGGGGTGAAGGTAATGTCAAGGCATTGTTGTGGATGAGAGTGGGAAGATTTTTGTGTAGCACATATTTGCATACACATTGGATTCATTTTCCAATTTCCCATTAAAAATACTGAATCCCTGACACTAACCCATACCCTACTAGACTCTGACTACTAATCCTAATATGATGGAGAAAAATAACCCAAACAGAATAGAAATACAAGCAGTACAGAGAAGGCATGGTGTATAGTTGGACTTGCCTTTTGCATTATGTAGGGTAGGTGTTATAAATCTAGATAATTTTTAATTGAAATAGTTATCCATGTGTTTTTAAAGTTAACAAATATGTGAATTTCTATCTCCCTTTCTCTGTAGCCTATTCAGCAAATGTATTTTTATATGCACATATAGAATCCTAGCTGGTATCACATGTACATACTTGTTTGGAGGCTGACGTGGCAGATAAAAATTATGAGAAGAGATAACTCCTCGTAAATGCTGTTGGATCTTAAAATTCAACCTATGGGTGATCTTCCTAGTTGAACAACATTATTCATAAATCCATGTTCAGTAAAATTAATATTTTTGGATCAGTGGACGATATATATTTCACCATGAATTTCGATTGGCATATATACTGCTACTCTTTAATGTCTGTGTGTGTTTTGTGTTTGTGTGTGTATATATATATATATATATATATATATATATATATATATATATATACAATCTCCAGATTTTTTAAAATATAAAATATATGTGTCTTATTATACACTCCCTAAATACATTCATATTCATGTATGTGGATTTATAATCAAATTTTTACAAGATTATTCTCAGAAATATTCATCCCCCTGAAACACATATTTGTTTACTAGTACTGAAAACTAACTTCAATGAAAGGTGCATACAAATCCTAATATTTCTGGAGTAACTTACCCAGGTTAATATCAATGCAAGTAGATTCCTATGGGACATGATGTGTATTTTGACATTCATTTTTATTCAACACTGGTACAGTACTATTTTTTCAGTTTATGCACATCAAAGGATAAATGTTTCATCCAAAATTTCAAAATTTAAAACTTTTGATTCACTTTCAATCACTTCCTGCTTCAGAACACATGTATTCCTCCATGTTTCTTGACTGGTCTTTCATGAGACTTCTTTGCAAACACATTATTTCCGATTTGCATAATCAATTTTGAAGCAAAACTCACACACTCTTCATGATCAACCGTAACACTAATATTACCATTAGATGTACAACTGGTTGTAATGAATGTATGTATGCCAATATCAATATAAGATTTCCTGTATATTTTCAGATATCAATTTATTCCAATTCCAATTTCTAATGTTGGGTCCAGTTATATTATTTATTCACAGTTTGGTCTATTCATTCATCATCTCTATATTCATCAAAACAGGGTACACCTATTTTTTTCCCCAATACTAATTTATAGGTTGTAAAAATATTGCTCCCCATAATGGTGGAAGAAATACTCATATCACCTGATCTACATATACATTTTTATCACAGTAATATTCTGGACACAAATGTAAAGGTAACACTTATGATTGTACCAAAACCTAAATTGAACGTGAATATATATTACTAAAACCATCCATGTCCAGGTCGCCTAATGCTCTCAAATTTCAATCCTATTGGTGACTACATATTTGTTTCTTCTAATATCATATATTCAACCTCAACCCTGTTGAAAATGTCTAATCCTGTTACTCACTTTATACTTTGCCTGATTTCCTAATGTCTCTATTTTATATCTGCTTTCCTACATATTTTCCCCAGTTCATCATTGTGACTGACTCTTCATATGTGCTGATATTTTCATTCAGTCTCTAAACGAAACCCTATTGCTAAAGAACTATATTTCCAACTCAAAGACTCACTCTTCAATCTAAACCTACTATTTTCCTAATTCTACTGACTATCCCTTTTTGACTGGATGTTCTCTTCGACATTCAGGCATCTGAGGTACTAGGTTTTATTCCATTGTATGTAGATTTACCTGCGACCACATTGCAGAATGTAATTCAAAGCTAAATATCATAATCAAGGGCCCAATGCCCTTCCTGGCTTCAAATCTTACCTAGATTTCTCTTTTCATACTTATATTTCAAATACATATTCTTATAAATATTTCAGGTTCCCAATACCATTATTCATCCAGCAGAATGATTCCTAACACAAATAAAACATGTTGTTAACCCTAACCATACACTGTTCCCTCAATCTAAATTTACAGAGGGAAGGGACAGAGTTGGTCTTACAGTAAAGAAATGTAGGGGGTCTTCCACCTACTGAGACCCTCAAAGTTCCATGCTGAAATGATCACTGGAGAATATATACGCAGCTATGAAGGACCTGAGAGAGCAAAAGTCATGTTCAATGGCAAACAACCTGGTCAGGATGAAGGTTTCTGTCTGAATCAGCCTCTCTATTCTTAATGTAGAGAAGATGGACCAAACCAGGCCTGTGTGGGTAGCTGTTCCCGGGTGCCTATGGTTGATATAAGATTCTAACTTGTGAAAGTGTCACAGGAATTAGGGACAGCCTCCTTTTCATGTGAGACTTGGAAGCCACTGGTTGGACAAAGTGATTGCCAAGGCAGTGACCTCATTCAGTTCCTGAAGGAAGTGACCTCACATCACTTCCTTAGTGAAGGAAATCTCAGAACTTGAGATTCATGAAGCCAGGCACCCAGAGTCAGTCCCAGTCCCAGTCCCAGTGGTCTCACTTGTTTGGATTTACCAAGGACAGAGTAAGTCTTTCTTGGTACCTATTGATGTGAGGATTGCAAAATGCCAGTAAAGCTCTGAAGAGGGGCCTTTCCTGAGAAAGCAGGTAGTGGCTCACCTCTGGGTCCTGACACCTTCACAGAGTTGGCCAAGGAGACCAGATCTGAGACATTTCAGGCCATTTAGGGGGAAAATAATATGGCCCACCAGTCAGAGGACACTCCGGATAGTAACAGACCTTCTTGGGGGAAGGAGCTGCCTTTGTGGGTGTTGGTTTGTGGTTTTGTCTCATTTTCTGAGAATAGGTAGGCAAGGCGCTTTATGTGCTGTGGAATGAACTGTTTATTGTAAGTCATTTGACAAGGCGAGTGTTTCTATGTCTGTTTACCTCACTGTGTCCGTGGTTGTACTCATTAGAAAAAAAGAATGCATCAATGGATGTGTCCTGTCTAGTAGAAAGCTTCCCAGAATTCATCCTGCCTAATTTATGAATGGAGTTCAGATTGCCTTATCAATGGGTAACACCTGCAATCTTCCTAAGTTACAGTTTTCTTCCAGAATTCTGGCCCCTCTCCAGAATAGTCTCATGGTTTTTTCTCTAAGGTATGTACCACCTCCAAGCTCTGTGACATGGCCATGTACTGGATAGCTCAAGTGAATTGTGAGCATCTCAGAAAAATCAGAAATATGTGTGACCACTAAATCTCAGTGGAGAAACCCTGCTTTGGGCCTTTTTTTTTTTTAATTAATTTTTATTGTAGGTTGTTCAAAACATTACATAGTTCTTGATATATCATATTTCACACTTTGATTCAAGTGGGATATGCACTCCTTTTGCTTACCTATTATTCTGTTGCTATGAATGTCACGAAGTTCTTTGCCTCGGGCCACCAATTTGTGAAGCCTGAAGAAAACAGTTTTCAAATGGAAATGAATGGGCATCACCTAGGGCTCTTTGCTTAATTGCTTTGGAAAGGGGTGTGTCTGAATCAGCCTCTTGGCCCTGTGTGAGGCTGTGGCTTAGATTCTCAGCACCTGATGGATCTAAAGAAAGATCCCATGGATGCATACAGAACCAAAATAGCCAAAAGAGCTGTCATTGTGGATGAAGACTCTCGCCTTCCTTTCAAAGGTTCCTGACATCTATCAAGTGAGAATAGGGATCCTTTGGGTCAAGTGAGTTATTCAAAGCCCTGCAGAGGCTAGCCCATACGTGCTTGGGTGTTCTCATTACTCCAATTCACATAAAGAATCTAAACCCCACAGTCAGTAGGCCTCAAATTGGAGAAGCCAAGCAGTATTAATGGCAGACCTATTTGATCACTCCTCGTTCACAGTCAGGGTTTCCAGGCCACACTGATTTTAGGCAAATCGGGGGAAAGGTAGGTTATTTTGGACATTGTCTTGGTCTGTGTCCCTCATGGAAAACTCCATCCAGAGGTTATGATGAGGGTCTACATGGAAGAAGATAAGGGCCGTGTGGGAGAATTTTGTTTTGAATTGTGGTAAGTTGTGTGGCAGTTGGAAGAGATGCCTGGGTTTACCTGGGCTTTAACTCTGGTGTGATTCCCCTTAGAGTCTGAGTTCTGGAACTGACCTCAGAGAAGCATTGTCATCAATTGTGTTTGAATTTTACTAGGCCATGCATGAGAGTTGCCCTTGGAACCTGAGATCTAGGCCCAGAGTGGCTTTCCACAGAGCACTGGGAATCTCAGCCAGGATATCACATGATTTTATTCTGAAAGACTTTGCAGCCACAGTTGAGTCAAAACACGCATGGACCTCACATTGTAGACCTCAATGGGCCTGGCTTCATGTGACCTTTTGGCTACTCTTTGGGAAGCCTTGCCTGTGAGTGTTCTCTAGATCTTTCATTGAAATGAGCTTCCTCAACATTTAATGGTTCCTGAATGAATTGAAACCCCCAGAGCCTCCAACTTCATCCTTGACAAATGGCTTGATAAATACCATGAAATTTTTGAAATTCCCATGACCAGGTGGCACTGGAGAACTTTTGGATGTCCTGTTGCTGATGATGAGTGTACCAGACAGTGCCTTGATTTACTGGGTTTCATGAAATTTGTGTAGAACAGTGATGCCAGTAAGTTGGATCCTGCTCATTAGTGGGCCTAGAGCAGTGGTGTGAAGGTGTGTGATAAAACATGTGTGGTGGTGACATGTGGATCTGCCATTGGCTTCCCAAAGGCTTGTGACTGACATGGTACAGCCAGCAGACCCTTCTATGCAAAGGTGTTTTTTATATAGAGAGGTTTCAGGGCAATGTTCAGAATCAGGTTGCTATGGAAATGGGGGCAACTTATGTGGAATTGAATCCTGGTTGGTGCATTCTCATGCAGACCGTGACCCTCCACACGGGACAGAACTCTCTCCAGCACTGTGTCCCAGTTTAGCTCCTTGTATTTCATGAAGCAAATACCAAACTCCCAGTGCACCTGTGAGAAACACCACGAAAATTGGAGAATGACCAAATGGCTTCACAGTCCACACGTGGAGACACTTACAACCCAGTGACCATAGTTAAACTACAAAGAGAGTATTCAGCATGGCTGCCTCATGTTCATTGGAAAATTAGAAACAATATCCTCCAGGTCACATTGTTGCACACCCAGATTTGATGGTCTCCCAACAAAGGAAGCTAAAGCTCCTAACAACAACATATATTTTTAAGTGCCCAACCTCAGAGGAAGTTTCTCAAGAAGTCTTTACACCAGCAGAGCTCCATGTTTGAGAAATGTTTACCCTGTCCCTTACTTTTGAAAACTCCTCTACCACCTCGGAGGTTGTGAACTCCTGAGCATTTTTCATTCCTGATATATATTCACAGATTTTCTAACTTTTCTCCTCTAATTGTGTCTTACTCGGAACAAAGGCAATGTCAAGGCAATGTTCTGGATGAGAGTGTGAACATTTTTTTGTAGCACATATTTACATACACATTGCATTCATTTTACAATTTTCCATTCAAAATACTGAATCTCTGACATGAACCCATACCCTACTAGACTCTGACTACTACTCCTAATATGATGGAGAAAAATAACACAAACAGAATAGGAATACAAGCAGTTAGGAGAAATCATAGTGTATAGTTGTACTTGTATTTTGCATGATTAATGGTAGGTGTTATAAATCTAGTCAATATTTAATTTAAATAGTTCTCCATGTGTTTTTAAGGTTAACAAATATGTGAATTCCTGTCTCCCTTTCTCTGTATCCTATTTAGCACATGTACTTTTAAATGCACATATAGAATCATACCTGGTATCACATGTACATTTTTGTGAGGTGGCTGATTTGGCAAATACAATTTGTGAGAAGTGATCACTCCTCTTAAACACTGTTGGAACTGAAAATTCAACCTATAGGTGAGCTTCCTAGTTGAACAACATTATACATAAATCCATGTTCAATTAAAGAAATATTTTTGCATCTGTGGATGATATATATATCATGATAAATTTCGATTGGCATATATATTGCTAATTTAATGTCTCTGTGTGTGTGTGTATTTTGTGTGTGTGTGTATGTGTGTGTGTGTGTGTGTGTGTATATATATATATATATATATATATATATATATATATATATATATATATATGTATATATACTCTCCAGAAATATATGTGTCTTATATACACTCTCTAAATTCATTCATGTTCATGTATATGGATTTATAATCAACTTTTCACAAGATTTTTCACAGAAATATTCATCCACCTGAAATACATATTTGTTTCCAGTACTTAAAACTAACTTCAGTTTATTTTGCATACAAATACTATTATTTTTACAGTAACTGACCCAGTTTAACATCAATGCAAGTAGATTCCAGTGGGACATGATGTGTATTTTGAAGGTCATTTTTATTCAGCACTGGTACAATACTATTTCTTCAATTTATGCACATGATAGGATATATATTCCATCCACAAGTTAGCAAACTTATAGGCAGTTGTTTCACTTTCATCACTTCCTGCTTCAGAACACATAAATTCCTCTAGGTTTCTTGACTGGGCTTTTCATGAGACTTCTTTCCAAACACATTATTTTTAATTTCCATGATCACTTTTGAAGCAAAACTCACACACTCTTCATGATAAACCATAATCCTAATATTACCATTAGATGTATTAGTGGTTGAAATGAATGTATGTATATCAATATAAGATTTCCTGTATATTTTCAGATATCAATGGAATCCATTATTTAAATTTGGAACCCATTGTATTATTTATTCACATTATGGTCTATTCATGCATTATCTCTATATTCAGAGTCACAGGATATACCTATTTGTACCCCCAATACTAATTTATACATCTTCAAAATATTGCCCCCAGAAATGGTGGAAGAAATACTCACGTCACCTTATCTACATATACATTTTATCACAGTAATATTCTGGACACAAAAAGCAAAGATGACACTTATTATTTTACCAATGTAAAGGTCAGGCGAGTGTCGGAGGAAGAGACTACCAGAGACTGTCTCATGCAACAGCCAAGGATTTATGGGGGTCCAGCATGCTGGGGTCAGAGCTCCCTTGAATAGAGCACAGAGTCCTGAGAACAGCTTAAGCAGAGCTTATATACTTTCCTTGGAGAGGGCAGATAGGAAAGTTTATTGATGGGTCAGGGCGAGTGGGCGGTTTGCGTCCAAATGGGTGAGGAAGTACATTCTGCAGTTTTGCAGTTGGGTACAGCACTTTCAGGGAACTAGATTAGCAAACAGTTCTCAAGACATCAACAGTGTTTTGTTAAGCATACCGAAAAACTGGAAGTGACAAGTACCTATTTTATTAACCTTTCATTCCCCACTTCTTCTTTTGGTTACTTTTAATCATAAAAATGATCATTGAGGGTGTCACATTTTATGTTTACTAGTGTGGTATATTGTTTTCTGATTACCATAAGTTTAACTTGTCCAATTTGAGCATGGAGAAAGGAAACTACACGGTTGATCAAACAGGGTCCTACAATTACCAATAATATGAGGATTATTAATGGACTGGCCAGGGCTGATGAAAATGTAGTTAATGAGGGGGCTTTGTGAACCAAGACTCAAACCACCTTTTTGGGGCCTCTCTCTCTTGTTGATGCTCTTCAAGGCATCTTCTTAATTTAATCATAGATTCTTTTACAACTCCAGTATGGTCGGCATAAAAACAACATTCTTCCCTCAATGCAGGACGAAGGCCCCTTCTCTCATGAAGAGGAGGTCCAACCCTCGACTGTTCTGTAAAATAACTTCAGAGAGAGAGGTTAAAGATTCGTGTAAAGCTGTGAAGGAGGTTGTTAATATCTTTAAGTTTTGGTCTATTACTGCTTCTAATTGGGTCATTTGTTGTGTCCCATGGACCAGGGCAGTGGTTCCTGTGCCCACCCCTGCAGCAACTCCTATTCATAATAGGATGACTAAAGTGAGGGATACAGGTTCCTGGCAGAACCGGGTTGTTTGCCCCCTATTTGATATTTAAATGTACCTGCGTCATGATAGAGCACTCTGGAAAACATCTGCACCATTACATAATTAATCACATCTGTTGACCATTTTATGAAAACATAAACAATGTTTAAGTGTATAGAATTGTACTGCTGTAGAGATGGACAAGGCAAGGTACCTAAGATAGCACAGAAGACAGGGAAACAGTCTTATTTGGTTGCATCCGGATTTAGAGGGCATTGCTTCTGTTGTAATCAATTAATCCCTGAACCCAAAGTTTAGGTTGTTTCAGAATTTTGTACCCAGCATGTAAGGGAAGGGGCTCAGAAGTTCACAGTCTGCAGAAGTTCACAAAAAGCAGTTTTTGTTTCTGTTTTTTTTTTCCTCTGTTCTGGGAAAGTTAACTTCTTAAGGACACCTGGGAGGGGGAGAGCTTTTTTCTTCTTTTTTTTCTTTTCCTTCCTGCCAGCTGTTACCATGGAGCCCAGTTGGTAACTTCTATATCTTAGAAATGTAGCCATCTCTATGAAGCCCCAGCTCTAGGGCAGAGGCCTTCTTCATATATTTTGTTAAAAACTACTAAGGGGGTGTCTAGCTTAGGAGTGCTGATTTTTCCAGCCAGTGGCCAAGTAGAACAGAGCAACACGAATAGAGGAAGTTTATCTACATTGAACTCTTTTATAGGAACTGTGTTGCTAAAAGGCTTAAAGTCAGCCATGGTGAAGACTTCTGGAGAAGGTCATTTAAGACTTTTCTGTGGGCCTGATACAGAGGGGAAGACAGGGAAGGCAGGGAATGAGAGCAGCTCCGTGGATCTGAGGATGAGGAAAAAGAGATATAAAAGAATTATGGGAAAGGGGTTTGGGATTTTCCTGGCAACAAAACTTGAGCAGTAGAACAGGTAGAGCAGAGGGGAAGACGGGAGTGAGTATCCCAAAAAGCCTGTGAGGGACTTTAAATTCTTAGTAACCTGTTTTCAGTGATGACAAAGCAACTTTAAAGGCCATTTTAATTACATCTTTGATAGGCGTCTGAGGGCACTCCTTAGCTGGTTTGAGCTTTGGGTTAGCTGGTAAGAGGACCTGGTGGGACCCGGTGTGGGCACTGACAGGAGGAGAGAGGAGTGAGTGGGTGGAAGGGTACCTCAGTACCTGCAAGCTCAGCAAGGGGCAATGGTCTGAGAACCGACGGAAATTTGGGTTTTTGATCTAGTAACTGGAGCTGAGAAATCAGGTTGCTGATGTGGGAGTGACAGCAGAGAGTCTGGGGCAGAAGGCTGCGGGTGAGTATCTATTGGAGAAGCATAGTTCAGGATTTGAGCATAGGAGGGAAAAGGCCTACACGTAGGGGAATTTCCTTCCACACTTTTGAGCACTTGTCGAAGTTGAAAAGGTCACGCAAAATTTGAGGATCTAGAGACCCTTCTGGTGGCCATCGGTTTTTGTTATCTAACTGGTAATATGGCCAATGCTGTGTACTGAATTTGATGAGGAGTTTTGCTTCCACCAGGTAGCCCCTGTATCCTCACATCCCCATTATTTACAGAAGAAGTTGGCTTTTCCCCCACACAGTCGTGGCTGTTTTTGGCTTTGGTAGTCCGCCAGGCAAACATAGTAATCTAGGCTAGCCAACCTGCATCTGGCTCGCGTGTCCCTACATCCATAATGTTTGTTTCCATTATCTATTGTATGGAAAGTATTTAATGGAATTTTTGGGGATCTTCTTCATCAGGGATTTCCCAATAGGAAAGACGTATAGCCAGCTGACAAATTTCTTGGTGGAGAGATGGCCACCAGGTCCCTAAGTGGGCTGTATGTGTGATAGACCATACTTCTTGTCTAGTAGGATTTGTGATCAGCCATCGCTGCTGAACGGGTTGATGAGGGTTAGGACTACTGGTGACCAATTGGAGAGTCTATAGTCTTATTCACATGGCGAATATACAATTTGAAAATGTTACCAGTCTTTTTCATTTTTCAGCCAGATTCTGGACAGGGCACAGGCTTGAGATGAGAATTAGGAACCAGGAAGTGATTCCGTCTAACTTTAGCACTGTAGGTGTTATAAGTAGCACCTGGTATGGTCCTGTCCAGCCGGGTTCCAGGGATGACACCTGATGTTGTCTTATGTAGACAAAGTCTCTTACTTGATATAGATGTGGAGTACCCTCTTCAGCAGGTTGGTAGGCAGTGGCCAGCTGTTTCCACAGGTATTGCTGAGTTCCTTCCAGAACTTTAAGTCTGTCAAGCAAGGTGGTGTGGAAGGGATCGTTAGATCTTTGAGTTAGGGTTAGGTCCCTTACTGGAGATGGGGCCCCATAGAGAATTTCATAGGGGGTGAGGTTACACAAAGAAACAGAGGGAGTATTTCTTGCATGAAATAGTGCATAAGGCAGGAGCATAGTCCAATCTTTTATGCTACTCTTTAAGCTTAATTCCGTTTAGGTCTCTTTAATGGTTCTATTTAATTTTTTTACCTGTCCTGAACTCTGGGGTCTATAAGCACAATGTAACTTCCAATTAATCCCCAGGGTCCTGGCTAACCCCTGAGTTACCTGGGCCATGAACGCTGGTCCATTATCAGACCCTATTACCTTAGGCAGGCCGTACCTTGGAAAAATATCTTTCAGGATCTTCTTGACCACCATTTGCGCCTTTTTTTTTGGGGGGAGGGGAGGCTTCAATCCATCCTGAAATATATCTACAAAGAGTAGGAGATATTTAAGTCCATACCATGCTTGCTTAATTTCAGTAAAGTCCACTTCCCAGAATTGTCCTGGTCTGGTTCCTCGTAGGTGCTTTCCTGCAGGAAAGTTGGAAGGGTAAGCATTAACCTATTGACAGACCCGACAGGCTTTTTTTTACCTGTTCAGTTATTTCCTTTCACTGTGAGTCGGTTAGTGGAAAACTCTGTTCTTGATCCTTCAGGAATGCCTGCAATTTCTTTGAACCAAGGTGAGTGAACTGATGTACATTTTTAACGTAGTGTAGGGCTTTCTGAAATTTCAGGCTTTGCTCAGTGAAGTTGAGGAGTACAGTGTCAGTGTCCTTAGATATTATCAAAAGCTTGCTGGATCTCAGGGGTCCATTAGAATTGGGCATCTCCTTTAACAGCGGGTGTAAATGAGAAGTTAAGGACCCAAACACAGGAATCCTTAACCTGCAAAACCCAGCAGTCCCAAGAAACTCTCTGTGTTGTCTGCTGTTAGATGGGGGTGGTTTCTGCACAACCGTTTGATTTCTGGGCTCAGTGAGCCATCGTTTACTGCCCCTAAAGGAATAGCCCAGGAAGATTACTTCTTGCTGGCAAATTTGGGCCTTTTAGGAAGAAGCTCTATACCCGAGTTGAGGAAGCTCACATAATACTGCTTGGGTCCCAGATTCACAGATATCCTTGGTGTTGGGTGCCAGTAGCAGGTCATCCACGTATTGAAGCTGGGTGACTTCGGGGTGCGTAGTTCTGAAGCTGTTGAGATCTCTTTGGAGGGCTTCATCAAAGAGAGTGGGGGAGTTTTTCAACCATTTTGGGGAGTCTAGTCCAAGTTAGTTGACCACACGTTCCAGTTTCTGGGTCTACCCACTAGCAAGCAAACAGCAACTGACTATATTTATGCAGAGGCAAGCAAAAGAAAGCATCTTTTAAGTCCAGAACAGTATACCATTTCCTCTCAGGGTTCAGAGTGATAAGCAGATTGTACAGATTAGGTACACTGGGGTGAATGTCCTACACTCTGTTGTAGGTCTCTCTTATGTCTTTAATGGGGGATAGTCCCCGGCTCCTGGCTTTTTATACTGGTAGCGGGGGAGTGTTTTAGGATGATTGACAAGGCCTTAGGACCCTAAGGCCAGATATTTCTGAATATGGGGCCTTATCCCATCTTTAGCTTTTTTGCTCAGAGGATATTTTTTGACATTGATTGGGGAGGCTGAGGTTTTGAACTCCACTGTTTTTGGAGGTTGTTTCATGGCTAGTCCTAACCCAGCAGTGTTTTTCCAGGCATCTGGGTAATCTGTTATCCATTTCTGGGGTAGCTTGCCTGTTTGATCAGTCTTGGGGGGTGTGAAGAGTTGCTGTTCATCTTCTACTGACATATTTAAAGCCGTGAATATAGGAGTTTATACTAAAGGATTTAGAAATATCATTTTGGGGCCTTCATGGTTAAAAGTCATTTTGGCCCGGAGCTTGGTGAGCAGATCTCTGCCCATCAATGGGGCCAGGCATTCTGGGATTATTAGGAAGGAGTGATGGATTTTTCCTTTCCTCATGTCCATGGTTTTCTTAGTTGTCTAATTCCCATATTTACTGGTGTTAGCACTTTGAACTAGAGAGCTTTTATTTGATAGAGGGCCCAGTGGGGCCTTAAGGACTAAGTATACTGCCCCTGTATCCACTTCAAAGTTTACTGGGGTCCCCTCCACATCAAAAGTTACCCTGGGTTTATTGGGAGTCTAGCAATCTGGGGCTCAGTGCTCACTTGAATAGAGCAGAGAGCAATGAGAACAGCTTAAGCAGAGCTTATATACTTTCCTTGAAGAGGGCAGGGAGGGAAGTTTATTGATGGGTCAGGGCGAGTGGGCGGTTTGCGTGCAAACAGGTGAGGGTGTACATTCTCTGTTTGGCAGTCGGGGACAGCACATTCTGGGGAAAAAATTAGCAAACAGTCCTCAAGGTTTCAACAGTGTTTTGTTAAGCATACAGAAAAACAGGAAGTGACAAGTACCTATCTTATTAACCTTTCACCAAATCCTAAATGGAAAGTGAGCATGGATTTCTAAAAACATCCATTTCCAGGTTGCTTAATGCTCGCAAATCAATCCTATTGGTGACTACATATTTGTTGCTTTCTAAGATTATATATTCAACCTCAACCCTGTTGAAAATGACTAATACTAACCCTCACTTTATGCTTTTCCTGATTTCCTAATGTCTCCATTGATATCTGCTTTCATACATATTTTCCTGAGTTCATCATTGTGACTGACTCTTTACATGTGCTGAAATTTACATTCACTCTCTATCCGAAACCCTATTGCTACAGAACTTTTGTTCGAAATCCTATACTCACTCTTTTTTCTATACCTACCAACTATCTTCCTAATCCTACCGACTATCCCTTTTTGACTGGAAATTCTCTTTGACAATCAATCATCCAAGGTACAAGGTCCTATGCCATTGTATATCAATTTATCTGAGACATCTGTGCAGAATATAATTCAAAGCTAAGTATCCCAATCAACAGCCCAATGCCCTTCTTGGATTCAAACCTTATCTAGATTTCTGTTTTCATACTTATATTTCACCTATACATTCTCGTAAATATCGCGAGTTCCCAATACCATTGTTCATTCCTCAGTATGATTTCTAACCTAAATCAAACCTGTTATTACTCTAACCATACACTGTACCCTCAAACTAACTGTACAGAAGAGCCGGGAGAGAGTTTGTCTTACAATACAGTAATGTAGGGGCTCTTCCACCTGCTGAGAACATCAAAGGTACAAGCAGAAATGATACCCTGGAGAAGTTGCAGGCAGCTATGAAGGACCTAATAGAGCAAAAGTCATCTTCCATGACAAACAACCTGGTCAGTATTAAGGGATGTGTCTGAATCAGCCTCTCCTTTCTTAATGTAGAGAAGATTGATCAAACCATGCCTGTGTGGAGAGCTGTTCCCAGGTGCCTATGGTTGATATACCATTCTAACTTGTGAAAGTGTCACAGGAAGTAGTGGCAGCCTCCATCTCATGGGAACCTTGGATGAATCTGGTAGGACAAAGTGGTTGCCCACGCAGTGACCTCATTCAGTTCCTGAAGGAAGTGACCTCACCTCACTTTCCTGGTGATGGAAATCTCTGAATTTGGGATCCAGGAAGCCAGGCACCGAGAGCCAGTCCAAGTCCCAATCCCAGTGGTCTCACTTGTTTGGATTTACCAAGGACAGAGTCAGTCTTCCTTGGTACCTACTGATATGAGGATTGCCAAATGCCTGAAGAGCTCTGAAGAGGGGCCTTTACTGAGAAAGCAGGTAGTGGTTCACCGCTGGCTGTTGACAACTTCACAGAGTTGGCCAACAAGACCAGATCTGAGACAGTACAGGCCATTTTAGGGGAACATAGTATGGCCCACTATTCAGAGGACACTCTGGATAGTCACAGACCTACTTGAGTTAAGGAGGTGCCTTTGTGGGTTTGGGTGTGAGTTTGTGGTTTTGTCTCATGTTCTGAGAATAGGTAGGAAAGGCTGTTGTTTTGATTGGAGTGGACTGTTTCTAGAAAGTCGTTTGACTAGGCGAGTGCTTCTATGTCTGTGTATCCCACTCTGTCCATGGTTGTAGACATTCGAAAAGAGAATGTATCAATGTATGTGTCCTGTCTAGTGGAAAACTTTCCAGCATTCATCAGGCCTAGTTGATGAATGGACTGTGGCTTTCCTTATGGATGGGCAACACCTACTAACTTCCTAAGTTCCTGTTTTCTTCCTGAATTCTGGCCACTCTCCAGAATAGCCTCATAGTTTTGTGTCCAAGATACATACCACCCCCAAGCTCTGTGACATGGCCATGTACTTGATAGCTATAGGAAATGGGAACATCTTAGAAAACTCAGACATCATTGTGACCAGTAAACGCTCAGTGAAGAACCCATATTTTGGTTCATTTGCTTACCTATTGTTCTGTTGCCCTGAATGTCAGGAAGGTCTTTGCCTCAGGCCACCCCTTTGTGAAGCCTGAATAAAACAGTTTTAAAATGGAAATAAATGGGAATAACTTGTGGTTCTTTGCTTTGGAAAGGGATGTGTTTGAATCAGCCTCCTAGCCCTGTATGAGGTTGTGGCTTAAATTTTCAGCACATGATGGATCTAAAGATAGATACCATGTGTGCAATCAAAACCATAATGGCAAAAATTCAGTAATTGTGGATGAGTCTCTTGCCTTCCTCTGTTAGGTACCTGACCTCTATCAAGTGAGACAGGGATCCTTTTGGTCAAATGAGTTTTTCAAAGTCCTGCAGAGGTGCTTGTGTTTTCTCGTGACTCCAAATCACATAAAAAAATCTATACCTGAGAGTCAATAGTGCTCAAATTGGAGAAGCAGAGCAGTATTAACGGCAGGCCTATTTGATCACTTCTGGTTCACAGGAAGGGTGTCCAGGCCACCCTGACTTTAGGCAAATGAGGGGCAAGGGAGAATATTTTGGACACTGTCTTGGGATGCGTCCCGCATGGAAACCTCCAGCCAGAGTTTATGATGAGTGTCTATATTTAACAAGATGAGGGCCATGTGGGAGTGTTTTGGTTTTAATTGTGGTCATTCGTGTGGCGGTTGGAAGAGATGACTGGATCCAAATGGGCTTGAACTATGGTGTCATTCCCCTTAGAGACTGAGTTCTGGAACTTACCTCAGAGAAATATTGCCATGAATTGTGTTGGGATTTAGGAGGCCACGCATGAGAGTCACCCTTGGAAACTGAGATCTAGGCCCAGTGTCGCTTTCCACAGAGCACTGGGAATCTCAGGAGGATATCAAACAATTTTATTCTGAAAAACTTGTCAGACATATTTGATAGTCAAAACACACATGGACCTCAATTGTAGACCTCAATGGGCCTTGCTTCATGTGACCTTTTGGCCACTCTTTGGGAAGCCTTGCCTGTGACAGTTCTCCAGAGCTTTCATTGAAATGAGCTTCCTCACCATTAAATAATTTCTGAATGAATTGAAACCCACAGTGTCTCCAACTTCATCCTTGAAAATTGGCTAGATAAATACCATGAAATTTTTGAAATTTCCTTGACCAGGTGGCACTGGAGAACATTTGGATGTCCAGTTGCTGATCATGAGTGTACCAGACAGTGTGTTGATTGCCTGGTTTTCATGAAAATGGTGTAGAAAAGAGATGCCAGTCATTTGAAGCCTGTTGAGTAATGGGCCCAGAGCGGGGGTGAGCAAGTGTGTGATAAAACATCTGTGGTGGGGTCATGTGGATCTGCCATTGGCTTCCAAATGGCTTGAGACTGACATGGTGCAGCCAGCAGATCCTGTATGTAAAGACATCTGGTTATATAGAGAGGTTTCAGGGCAATGTTCAAAATCAGGTTTCTATGGTCAAGGGAGCAACCTATGTGGTATACAAGCCCTGTTGGTGCATTCTCCTGCAGACCCTGACCCACCACACGTGAAAGAACTTCCTCCAGCCCTTTGTCCCAGTTGAACTCCTTGTATTTCATGAAGCAAATACCAAACTCCGAGTGCAGTATCAAGAAACGTTTTGAAAAGTGGAGGATGACCTAATGGCTTAGCAGTCTACATGGGGAGACACTTAGACCCAGTGGCCATAGTTTACCTACAAAGAGAGAAATCAACACTGCTGCTTCATGTTCATTGGAGAATTATAAACCATGTCCTCCAGGTCACAGATGTGCAGACCAAGCTTTGATTGTCTCACTAGAAAGGAAGCTAAAGCTCCTGACAACAACATATATTTCAAGTGCCCAACCTAGAGGCAGTTTCTCCAGAAGTCTTTAGGCTGGTAAATCTCCATGTTTGTGGAGATTTTACACTTTCCCTTACTTTTGGAAACTCCTCTACCAACTCCAAGGTTGTGAACTCCTGAACATTTTTCATTTCAGATATGCATTCAAAGATTGTCTAACTCTTCTCCTCTAAATGTGTCTTACTTGGGGTGAAGGTAATGTCAAGGCATTGTTCTGAATGAGAGTGGGAAAATTTTTGTGTAGCACACATTTGCATACACATTGATTCATTTTACAATTTTCCATTTGAAATACTGAATTCTTGACACTATCTCATACCCTACTAGACTCTGACTACTAATCCTAATATGATGGAGAAAAATACCCAAACAGAATGAAAATACAAGCAGTTTACAGCAGGCATGGTGTATTGTTGGACTTCCTTTTTGCATGATAGAGGGTAGGTATTCTAAATCTACTCAATTTTTAATTGAAATAGTCCTCCATGTGTTTTTAATGTTAACACATATGTAAATTCCTGTCTTCCTTTCTATGCAGCCTACTCAGCACATGTATTTTTATATGCAAATATAGAATCCTACGTGGTCTCACACGTACATTTTTTTGAGTTGGCTGACTGGGCAGAAACAAGTTGTGAGAAGAGATCTCGTAAACGCTGGTGAAACTGAAAATTAAAACTATGGGTGAGCTTCCCAGTAGAACAATTTATACATAAATCCATGTTCAGTAAAATAAATATATTTTCATCTGTGGATGATATATATTACTGATAAATTACGTTTGGCATATATATTGATACTTTTTAATGTATTTTTGTGTTTTTCTGTATATATATATATATATATATATATATATATATATATATATATATATACACACACACACACACTCTCCAGATTTTATAAAATATGAAATATATGTCTCTTATATACACTCCATCAATTCATTCATATTCATGTATGTGGATTTGTAATCAACTTTTCACAAGATTATTCTCAGAAATATTCATCTACCTGAAATACATATTTGTTTCCCAGTATGAGAACTAACTTCAATCAATGGTGCTTACAAATCCTAATATTTTTACAGTAACAGACCCAGTTTAACATCAATGCAAGTAGATTCCTATGGGACTTAATGTCTATTTTGACCTTTATTTTAATTCAACACTGGTACATTAGTATTTCTTCAGTTTTTGCACATCATAGGACATATATTTCATCCACAAGTTAGCAAATTAATAAGAATTTGTTTCACTTCCTGCTTCAGAACACATGAATTCTTCCATGTTACTTGACTGGTCTTTTCATGAGACTTCTTTCCAAACACATTATTTTCGATTTCCATAATCAATTTTGAAGCTAAACTCACACACTCTTCATGATAAACTATAACATTAATATTACCATTAGATGTAAAACTGGTTGGAATGAATGTATGTATATCAATATAAAATTTCCTGTATATTTTCACATTTCAATTCAATCCATTATTTAAAGTTGGAACCAGTTATGTTATTTATTCACTGTATGGTCTATTAATGCATTATCTCTATATTCATAAACACAGTGTACACCTATTTGTCCCCCCATTACTAATTTGTACCTCTTCAAAATATTGCTCCCAGAAATGGTGGAAGAAATACGGATGTCACCTTATCTATATATACATTTTATCACAGTAATATTCTGGACACAAAAAGCAAAGGTCAAACTCATGATTGTATCAAAGCCTAAATGGAAAGTGAGCATGGATTACCAAAAACAACCATGTCCTGGTTACCTAATGCTCTCAAATGTCAATCCTATTGATGACTACATATTTGTTTCTTTCTAAGATTATATATTCAACCTCAAGCCTGTTGGAAATGTCTAATTCTATCACTCACTTTACACTTTGCCTGATTTCCTAATATCTCTATTGATATCTGCTTTCCTACATATTTTCCCTAGTTCATCATTGTGACTCATACTTCACATATGCTGACATTTACATTCACTCTCTACCCGAAACTCTATTGCTAAAGAACTTTTGGTCCAAATCCTATACTCACTCTTCTTTATACACCTACTGACTATCTTACTAATCCTACTGACTATCACTTTTTAACTCGATGTTCTCTTCAACAATCAATCATTCAAGGAAAAAGGTCCTATGCCATTTTATATCAATTCATCTGAGACACATGTGCAGAACATAATTCAAACCTAAGTATCCCACTCAAGGGCCCAATGCCCTTCTGGCTTCATATCTTACCTACATTTCTGTTTTCATACTTATATTTCACCTATATATTCTTGTAAATATCACAGGTTCCCAATACCATTATTCATCCGGCAGAGAGATTCCTAACCCAAATCGAACATGTTATTAACCCTAAATATACACTGTTACCTCAATCTAACTTTACAGAAGAGGAGGGACAGAGTTTCTCTTTAAATACCGGAATGTAGGGAATCTTCCACCTGCTGAGAACATCAAAGGTCCATGTAGAAATAATCCCTGGAGAAGATGTAGGCAGCTGTGAAGTTCCCGAGAGAGCAAAAGTCATCTTCCATGGCAAACAACCTGGTGAGGATGAAGGGATGTGTCTGTATCAGCCTCTATCAACTTAATGTAGAGAAGATAGACCAAACCAGGCCTGTGTGAAGAGGTGTTCCCAGGTGCCTATGGTTGATATACCATTCTAACTTTTGAAAGTGTTACAGAAAGTAGGAACAGCCTCCATCTCATGGGCCCTTAGAAGTAACTATTTGGACAAAGTTGTTGCCAAAGCAGTGACCTCATTCAGTTTCTGAAGGAAGTGACCTCACCTCACTTCCTTTGTGATGGAACTCTCTGAACTTGGAATCCAGGAAGAGTGGCACCCAGAGCCAGTCGCAGTCCCAGGCCCAGTGGTCTCACTTGCTTCAATTTACCAAGGACAGAGTCAGTCTTTCTTAGTGCCTACAGATGTGAGGATGTTCAAATGCCAGAAAAGCTCTGAAGAGGGGCCTTTCCTGAGAAAGCAGGTAGTGGCTCACCCATGGCTAATGACAACTTCACAGAATTGGCCAAGGAGACCAGATTTGAGACACGACAGGCCATTTGGGGGGAATATAGTATGGCCCACCATTCAGAGGACACTCTGGGTAATCACAGAACTACTTGGAGCAAAGGTGGTGCCTTTGTGGGTGTGGGTGTATGTTCATGGTCTTGTCTCAAGTTCTGAGAATAGGTAGGAAAGACTGTTTGTTTGGATTGGCGTGGACTGTTTCTAGTTAGTCGTTTTGCAATGCAAGTGCTTCTATGTCTGTGTATCCCACTGTGTCCGTGGTTGTAGACATTAGAAATAAGAATGCATCAAAGGATGTGTCCTGTCTAGTAGAAAGCTTCCCAGCATTCATCTTGCCCAATTTATAAATGGACTGTGGCTTTTGTTATCAAAGGGCAACACCTGATATCTTCATAAGTTTCTGTTTTCTTTCTGAATTCTGGACACTCTGCAGAATAGCTTCATGGTTTTGTGTCCAAGATATTTACCACCTAAAAGCTCTGTTATATGGCCATGTAGTGGGTAGCTAGTGTGACCAGGAAAGTCTCAGTGGAGAAACCCTGATTTGGGCTTTTTGCTTACCTATTGTTCTGTTGCCCTGAATATCAGGAAGGTATTTACCACAGGCCCATTCTTTGTGAAGCCTGAAGAAAAAAGTTTTCAAATGGAAATGAATGGACATCACCTGTAGCTCTTTGCTTAATTGCTTTGGAAATGGATTTGTCTGAAACAGCCTCTTGGCCCTGTGTGAGGCTGTGGTTAGATTCTCAGCACCTGATGGATCCCATGTGTTCATCCAAAACCAAAATGATCAAAAGAGCAGTCATTGCGGATGAAGTCTCTTGCCTTCCTCTGTAAGGTTCCTGACCTCCATCAAGTGAGAAGAGGGATTCTTTGGGTCAAATGCATTCTTTAAAGCCAAGGAGAGGCAAGCCCAAAGGTGCTTGCATTTTCTCATGCTTCCAATTCACATAAAGAATCTAAACCCCACAGTCAGTCATCCTCAAATTGGAGAAGCAGAGCAGTATTAACGGCACACTATTTGATCACTCCAGGTTCACAGGAAGGTGTTCAGGCCACCCCGACTTTAGGCAAATGAGGGGCAAGGGAGCTAACTTTGGACACTATCTTGTTCTGCATCCCTCATGGAAACCTCCAGCCAGAGTTTATAATGAGTATCTATATGGAAGAAGATGAGGGCCTTGTGGGAGTGTTTGGGTTTTAATTTTGGAAGTTTGTGTGGCAGTTTAAAAAGATGACTGTCTCCACCTGGTCTTGAACTCTGGTGTGATTCCCTTTAGAGACTGAGTTCTGGAACTGACCTCAGAGAATTATTGCCATGAGTTGTGTTGGGATTTTAGGAGGCCATGAATGACAGTCGCCCTTTGAAACTGAGATCTGTGCCCAGAAAGGCTTTCCACAAGGCACGAGGAATCTCAGCCAGAATATCACATGATTTTATTCTGAAAGACTTGGCAGCCATAGTTGAGAGGAAAAACACACATGATCTCACATTGCAGACCTCAATGGGCCTGGCTTCATGTGACCTTTTGGCGACCCTTTGGGAAGCCTTGCCTGTGAGTGTTCTCCAGAGCTTTCATTGAAATGAGCTTCCTCAACATTTAAAGGTTCCTGAGTGAATTGAAAATCATAGTGCCTCCAACTTCATCCTTGAAAAATGGCTAGAGAAATACCATGGAATTTTTGAAATTTTCATGACCAGGTGGCACTGGAGAACTTTTTGATGTCCATTTGCTGATCATGAGTATACCAGACAGTGCCTTGATTGACTGCGTTTCTTAAAAATGGTGTAGAACAGAGATGCCAGTAAGTTGGAGCCTGCTGAGTAGTGGGCCTAGAACAGTGGTGGGCAGGTGTGTGATAAAACATCTGTGTTGGGGCCATGTAGATCTGCCATTGGCTTCCAAATGGCTTGTAACTGACATGGTGCAGCAAGCAGACCCTTATATGTAAAGGCATCTTGTTATATGGAGAGGTTTCAGGGCAATGTTCAGAATCAGGATGCTATGGTCAAGGGGTCAAACTATGTGAAATAGAAGCCTGACTGGTGCATTCTCCTGCAGACCCTGAGGCACCACATGTGACAGAACTCCCTCCAGCACTCTGACCAAGTTGAACTCCTTGTATTGTGAAGCAAATAACAAACTCCCAGTGCTCTACTAAGAAAAGTAGAGCATGATCAATTAGCCTCACAGTCCACACAGATTGACCCTTAGACTCCAGTTGCCACAGTTTACCTACAAAGTGAGAATTCAGCACTGCTGCCTCATGTTCATTGGAAAATAAGATACCATGTCCCCCAGGTCACATAGATGCAGACCAGTTTTGATGCTCTCACTATAGAGGAAGCTAAAGCTTCGGACCACAACATACATTTTAAGTGCCCAAACTCAGAGGCAGTTTCTCAATATGTCTTTAGGCCTGCAGAGCTCCATGTTTGTGGAGTGTTTACCCTGTCCCTTACTTTTGGAAACTCCTCTACCACCTCCAAGCTTGTGAACACCGAGAATATTCCATTCCAGATATGTATTCACAGATTTTCTAACTCTTCTCCTCTAATTGTGTCTTATTAGGGGAGAAGGTAATGTCAAGGCATTGTTCTGAATGAGAGTGGGAAGATTTTTGTATCACACATATTTGCAAACACAATGGGTTTATTTTCCTATTTTCTATTCGAAATACTGAATCTCTGACACTAATCCATAACCTACTAGACTCTGACTACTAATCCTAATATGATGGAGAATAGTAACCCTAACAGAATGGAAATACAAACAGTTCAGAGAAAGCATGGTGTATACTTGGACTTCCCTTTTGCATTATATGGGGTTGGAGTTATAAATATAGTCAATGTTTATTGAAATATTTCTCCATGTGTTTTTAACGTTAACAAATATGTGAATTCCTCTCCCCTTTCTCTGTCACCTATTCAGCACATGTATTTTTATATGCTCATATAGAATACTACCTGGTATCACACAGACTTTCTTCTGAGGTGGCTGATTTGGCAGATACAAATTGTGAGAAGAGATCACTCCTCCTAAACCCTTTTGGAACTGAAATTTCAACCTATGGGTGAGCCTCCTAGTTGAACAACATTATACATAAATCCATTTTCAGTAAAATGTATTTTTTTGGATATGTGAAGGATATATATTTCATTTTGAATTTCGATTGGCATATATATTGCTACTTTTTAATGTCTGTGAGTGTGTTTCTGTGTGTATATATATATATATATATATATATATCACTCTCCAGATTTTTCAAAATATGAAATATATGTGTCTTATTATACACTCCCTAAAATCATTCATATTCACGTATGTGGATTTATAATCAACTTTTCACAAGATTATTCTCAGAAATTCAGATTATTCATTCACCTGAAATACATATTTGTTTCCTAATACTGAAAACTAACTTCAGTAAATGCTGCATACAAAGCATAATATTTCATCATTGCCTGATGGCCACGAATAGAGTGCATCACACCCAGTGTAACGCGCCACTGCACAGGTGAATAACGAGATAGAACCACAAAAAACTATCTTGTTAAGAACTTACAGCAAAATGGGGGTGCACCAAAACTTATAAGAAAGATTTTTAGCACTGAGATCTGGTAATTGGGTCTGAAAAACGAGCCAAATGTGCAACCGGAGATCCGGTCTGACTGATCCTCAAAACAATAGAGTGTCTGGGTTCCAATAGACACCCTCCACACCCAACAAATGACAGGCCCAGAATACAGATTGAACTGCAGAGAAGCATCACTCAGGGGAAATCTAGTCTAGCAGGAGAAACCAGGACTAGCAGGAGAAACCAGGGGACTAGAGGCCAGGCTCTTGTGACTGGGAAGCTGGAGAACACAGAAGCGCAGGTGACAGTCCACCTGCTGTCCGCGTGACTGGGCGTCTGGAGAACACCGGCGCGCAGGAGACCGACTGCGCCACTGGGTGGCTAGTGATTGCCCACCCGCCAGTGACCTAGAGCTGAAACCAACTGGAGACAGTCCAGTTCCATCCCCGTATTCGAACATTTCGGCAAGGAGCCTGGGCCCGCCAAAGCAGAGGGGTGACGTCACTGGAGCTCGGCCTTCGGAATTCCCTACAAGTGGAATCCACTTTAGCAGGCATAGTCTACCAACACAAAGGAGAGACAACAGAGATACACAACACCGAAACAAATCTATAGAATAAAACAGAAACACAGCAATCAAATAGAGCTGGAAAGTAACATGAGCATCATGAAAAAACAAGGGAAAGAAAGGAGTACAAACAATGCAGGACAACTTAATTCTACAGGAGGACCTAGAAGCATCAGAAACAGGGATAGGGAAAGAACTTAAGGCATTCCTAACTCAGATGGAAAGGAATATTAGAGAAGACATGAGGCAGCAAGTCCAAGCAATAAAAGTATATTTTGAAAATGAATTAAACAAACAAACTCAAATGGCAAACAACGAGCTTTACCAGGAGATAGAGATCTTAAAAGAAATCAAACAGTAATACTAGAAATGCAGGAAAGTATTAACCAAATTAAAAACTCAAACGAGAATATTACAAATAGACTAGATCAAGCAGAAGTCAGAATATCAGATAATGAAGACAAAGTTTATCAACTTGAAAAGAATATAATCAACACAGAAAAGAGGCTTAAATCCCACTAGCAATCTATTCAAGAGATATTGGATGTCATAAAAAATGATAGTCATTGGGATAGAAGAAGGCATAGAGATTCAAACCAAAGGAATGGAGAACATATTAAATAAAATAATTCTAGAAAACATCCCAGAGATGAAAGATGGATCGGATTGTCAAATCCTGGAAGCCTACAGGACCCCAAACATTCAAAATCATAATAGACAAACTCCAAGACATATAATTATGAAGATAGCCAACATACAGAACAAGGAGAGAATATTAAACACTATAAGAGAAAGGAGGCAGATTACATTCAGGGGAAAACCAATTAGGTTAATGACTGATTTTTCATCACAGACTTTGAAAGCGAGAAGATCCTTGAACAATGTATTTCAAATGCTGAAAAATAATGGATTCCAACCAAGAATACTGTATCCAGCAAAATTAAGGTTCAGATTTGAAAACGAAATTAAAGTCTTTCACAATAAACAAAAGCTAAAAGAATTCGCAGCCAGAAAACCAGCACTGCAAAGCATTTTGAGCAAAATACTAAAAGAAGAGGAATTGATAAATAGTGCCGAAAACTAACAGCAGGAGGTATCTCAGTAAAGGGGGAGGAAAATAACCAAAAAAGTAAAAACTAGCCAAACTAAAACATAATAAATAAATAAACATGATTGGAAGAACAAATCATATTTCAATTGTAACCTTAAATGTTAATGGATTATATTCACCAATCAAGAGAATGGGCTAGTAACCTGGATCAAAAAAAATAAATCCAACAATATGCTGCCTTAAGGAGACTCATATGATAGGAAAAGACATACACAGGGTGAAGGTAAAAGGTTGGGAAAAATCATACCACTCACATGGCCCTCAGAAGCAAGAAGGAGTGGCCATACTCATGTGGAATAAAATCAACTTCAAACCTAAGTTAATCAAAAGGGATAAAGAAGGACACTATATTCTGTTAAAAGAAACCATCCACCAACAAGACATAACAATTATGAATTTGTATGCACCAAGCAATGGAGCTGCAATGTTCATAAAACAAACTCTCCTCAAGTTCAATAGCCAAATAGACTACAACACAATAATTATGGGTGACTTCAAGACACCACTCTCGGCATTAGACAGATTCTCTAGACAAGAACTGAATAAAGAAACTATCAAACTCAACAGCACAATTTGTAACCTAGACTTGAACGACATATATAGAATATATCAGCCATCATCAAGTGGATACACGTTCTTCTCAGTTTCACATGGATCCTACTCAAAGATAGACCATATATTATGCCATAGGGCAATTCTTAGTAAATATAAAAGCATGGAGATTATACCATGCACTATATCTGATAATAATGGAATGAAACTGGAAATCAATGATGAAAGAAGGAAGGAAAAATCCTACATCACATGGAAAATTAACAACATGCTACTGAATGATCAATGGGTTACAGAAGACATAATGGAGGAGATAAAAAAAAATTCTTAGAGACAAATGACAATACAGACACAACATACCAGAATCGATGGGACACAATGAAAGCAGTTTAAGAGGGAAGTTCATTTCTTGGAGTTCTTTCCTCAAAAAAAGAAAAAAATCAACAAATAAATGAACTCACACTACACCTCAAAAACCTAGAAAAGGAAGAGCAAAACAACAGCAAATGTAGTAGAAGACAAGAAATAATTAAATTTAGAGCAGAAATCAACAAAATTGAAACAAAAAAAATTAAAAAATTTGATAAAACTAAAAGTTGGTTCTTTGAAAAAATAAATAAGATTGACAGGCCCACAGCCATGCTAATGAAGAGAAGAAGAGAGAGAACTCAAATTACTAACATACGGGATGAAACAGGCAATATCACAACAGACACTACAGAAATACAGAAGATAATTAGAAAGTATTTTGAAACACTATATTCCAATAAAATAGAAGATAGTGAAGATATCGATGAATTTTTTAAGTCATAAGATCTGCCCAGATTGAGTCAGGAAGACACACGCAATTCAAACAGACCAATAACAAAGGAAGAAATGAAAGAAGCCATCAAAAACTACCAACCAAAAGAAGCCATGGACCGGATGGGTATACAGCGGAGTTCTACAAAACCTTTAAAGAAGAATTAATACCAATATTTTTCAAGCTATTTCAAGAAAAACAAAAAGAAGGAGCTTTTCCAAATTTATTCTATGAGGATAAATCACCCTGATCCCGAAACCAGACAAAGACACTTCAAAGAAAGAAAACTACAGACCAATATCTCTAATGAACTTCGATGCAAAACTTGTCAATAAAATTCTGGCGAATCGAATACAAAAGCATATCAAAAAAATTGTGCACCATGATCAAGTAAGATTCATCCGTGGGATGCAAGGCTTGTTCAATATACGGAAATCAATAAATGCCATTCACCACATCAATAGACATAAAGACAAGAACCATATGATCATCTCAATAGATGCAGAAAAAACATTTGACAAAGTTCAGCATCACTTTATGTTCAAAACACTAGAAAAACTAGGGATAACAGGAACTTACCTCAACATTGTAAAAGCTATATATGCTAAACCTCAGGCTAGCATCATCCTGAATGTGGAAAAAACTGAAGGCATTCCCTCTAAAATCTGGAACAAAACAGGGATGCCCTCTATCACCACTTCTATTCAATTTAGTTCTTGAAATACTAGCCAGAACAATTAGACAGACAAAAAAAATTAAAGGCATAAAAATAGGAAAAGAAGTATTTAAATTATCGCTATTTGCAGATGTCATGAAAATATATTTAACAGACCCCAAAGGGTCTACAATGAAACGGCTAGAGTTAATAAATGAATTCAGCAAAGTGGCAGAATATAAAATTAACACGCATAAATGAAAGGCATTCCTGTATGTAAGCAACACAACTTCTGAAATGGAAATGAGGAAAACCACTCCATTCACAATATCCTCAAATAAAATAAGATACTTGGGAATCAACCTAACAAAAGACGTGAAAGTTTTATATACTGAAAACTACAGAACCCTAAAGAGAGAGAGAGAAGAAGATCTTAGAAGATGGAAAAACAAAAGACCCAGAATAGCAAAAGCAACTCTAAACAGAAAATATGAATCTGGAGGTATAGTGATACCAGAGTTCAAACTGTACTAAAAGCAATAGTAACAAAAACAGCGTGGTACTGGTAACAAAATAGGCAGGTGGAACAATGGTACAGAATAGAGGACACAGAAACCAATCCTCAAAACTACAACTTTCTTATATTTGAAAAAGGGGCTAAAAGCATGCAATAGCATCTTCAAACAATGGGGTAGGGAAAATTGGGGAAAGGTGGGGCAAGGGAGAGAAGTGAACAACAGCAGATGAGGTAGAGAAAGAAGATGGGAGGGGATGGGAGGGGGTATAGTAGGGGATAGTAGGGGATAGGAAATGTAGCAGAATACAACAGTCACTAATATGACATTATGTAAAAATGTGAATGTGTAACCGATGTGATTCTGCAACTCGTATTTGGGGAAAATTGGGAGTTCATAACCCAATTGAGTCAAATGTATGAAAGATGATATAGGATGAGCTTTGTAATGTTTTGAACAACCAATAAAAAATAAATAAATAAAGGTTTAAAGTTGAGTGGGAAGAAATCAGCTAAAAAAGTGTTGAGATGCATTCATTTTGCTAAGCAGAAACTTTGTTTTGTGTACTTGTAACTATCACAAATTTATTTTACCAGAAAACTGGCTTTTAAAAATGCACATAATTGAGATTAAAGGATAATCCACTTACCTTCAAGAAAAACTCATAGCATTTCCTATATTTTTCACATTTTATTTTTTTGTGAATATTTTGTCATGGACCAGGTCTAGACTTAGGCTATTCTTCCAGAATACTACCTCATCTGACAAGTTGGTACAATGTGTTGGATTGTTCTTTTCATCTTTTATTTAATAGTTTCTAGATGATAATGTGTATTTTTCCATATGTTTGTTTGGACATACATACCCAACTATATCTTTGCATTTTCTGTTTTACTGGGGAAGAGACTCATCAAAAGCTCTTTATTATATGTATCAACAATCAAACATTTAGAGCATGCAATTATACATAATTTTGCATGAAAATATTTTTGTACCATTTTTATAAAGATTTAGAATTATTAATACTGTCCCTACTGTAATTAGTAACTCCTTACAAAAAGAATTAATCAATTGACTTTATATCAATTATGAATATGAAAATTACTAAAATAAGTATTTGGCAATTAATATGCAATTGATAGAAAGTGAAATCACAAGAAAGCCATTTAAAATGTCAGTGCATATGGTCCTTAAATAATAGGTTGTTCAAAAAAAAAATTCTCTAATTCAAAAGAGTTAATATGCCATATTACAGCTAAATGTGATATAAAAACCTTAAATTATCAGTATTGATAAATAAGAATGATACCTGTTTACTTAAATATGTTTATTTGATTTTCACTGTAAGATGTTAATTCTGGAAGACTTGAGAATTAAGAAAGACTTGGTCTATATTATTTCTAACAGGCTAATCAAAGTACTTTTAAATATATATGTATATATATATATATATATATATATATATATATATATGTAACACATATGCATGAATATAGATACATATGCATAATAAATGTATTGTAATATATTTATCAGGTGGTTATAATTTTTAAATTTTCTCAAGAAAAGAATGACTATAAAAAACAGTTTTAAATGTAAATTTCATAGCATAGTACTGTTTGTAATGCTATGAGAGAAAAATACTTATGGAGGGAAAATGAAAAAGGAAGAGAGAGAAGGGGGAAAATGAGGAAGAAAGTGAGTAAAGAAGAGGGAGAGGAGTGTTTGATGAAAAGATAAAAGTGGAGGGGCTGGGTTTGTGACTCAGTGTTAACATGCTTGTCTAGCATGTGTGAGGCAGTGGGTTATATTCTCAGCACCACATACGAATAAATAAAATGAAGGTCTATCAACAACTGAAAAAATAAAAAAAGGAGAAATATTACCAAAATTCCAAGATTTTATGAATGTTAAATACAAAAAATTATGTTGCATAGCCTTATGTAAATTCTAGACTCCCCAAAATAATCATTAAATGCTAGATTATTAGTGTTATAACTAAAAATCCATTGCTCTTTCTTCTACATTCTGTGGCATGCTAGTGCTAAAATAAATTGTATTATAACACCAAAATAAAATTCTAATATTTATACAGTAACTGACCCAGTTTAACATCAATGCAAGAAGATTCCTATGTGATATAATGTGTATTTTGACGTTCATTTTTATTCAACACTGGTACATTACTATTTCTCCAGTTAATGCACATCATAGGATGTATATTTCATCCACAATTTAGCAAATATATACACATTTGTTTTGCTTTCAATCACTTTTGCTTCAGAACACATGTATTCCTCCATGTTTCTTGACTTCTCTTTTTGTGACACTTCTTTCCAAACACATTATTTTCGATTTCCATTATCACTTTTGAAGCAAAACTGACACACCCGTCATGATAAAACATAACACTAATATTACCATTAGATGTAAAACTGGTTTAAATGAATGATTGTACATCAATATAAGATTTCTTGTATACTTTCAGATATCAATTCAATCCATTATTCAAAGTGAAACCAGTTATATCATTTATTCACAGTATGGTCTATTCATGCATTGTCTATATATTGATAGACACATGGTACACCTCTGTGTACTCCCAACAATAATTTCTATATCTTCAAAATATTGCTCCCAGAAATGGTGGAAAAAATATGCATGTCAACTGATCTACATATACATTTTATCACAGTAATATTCTGGACACAAAATGCAAAGGTCACACTTATGACTGTCCCAAAGCCTAAATGGAAAGTGAACATGGATTACTAAAAACATCCATGTCCAGGTTGCCTAATGCTCTCAAATGTCAATCCTATTGGTGATTACATATGTGTTTCTTCCTAAGACTACATTTTCAATCTCACCCTGTTGAAACTGTCTAAACCTCTCACTCATTTTATAATTTGCCTGATTTCCTACTCTCTATTCACATCTGCTTTCCTACTTTTTTCCCCAGTTCATCATTGTGACTGACTCTTCACATGTGCTGACATTTATATTCAATCTCTACCAGAAACCCTATTGCTAAAGAACTTTTGGTCCATATTCTATACTCAATCTTCTTCGTAATCCTACCGACTATATTCCTAATCCTAGCAAAAATCCCTTTTTTAACTGGATGCTCTCTTCTACATTCAATCATCGAAGGTACAAGGATCTATGCCATTGCATATCAATTTATCTGAGACATATGTGCAGAACATAATTCAAAGCTAAGTATCCCACTCAAAGGCCAAATTCCCTTCTAGGATTCAAATCTTACCTAGATTTATATTTCAATACTTATATTTCACCTATATTTTCATGTAAATATCACAGGTTTCCAATAACATTGTTCATCAAGCAGAATGATTCCTAACCCATATTGAACATGTTATTAATCCTAACCATACACTGTTCCTCAATCTAACTTTACAGAAGAGCAGAGACAGAGTTGGTATTACAATACAGGAATGTATGGATCTTCCACCTGCTGAGAACCTCAAAGGTCCATGTAGAAATAATCCCTGGAGAATGTGTAGGATGCTATGAACGACCTGAGAGGGCAAAAGTCATCTTCCATGGCAAAAAAACATGGTCAGGATAAAGGGTTGTGTCTTAATCAGAATCTCTCTTCTTAATGTAGAGAAGATGGACCAAACCAAGCCTCTGTGGAGAGCTGTTCCCCAGTACCTATGGTTGATATACCATTCTAACTTATGAAAATGTCAGAGGAAGTAGGTGCAGCCTCCATCTCATGGGACCCTTGGAAGCATCTGTTAGGACAAAGTGGTTGCCAAGGCTGTGACCTCATTCAGTTCCTGAAGGAAGTGACCTACCTCACTTTCTTGGTGATGGAATCTCTGAACTTGGAAAAAAAAAAGTTGGAAAAATCCAACTTTTCCTGGATCCAGGAAACCAGGCACACAGAGCCAGTCCCAGTACCAGTCCCAGTGGTCTCACTTGTTTGGATTTACCAAGGACAGAGTCAGTCTTTCTTGGTACCTACTGATGTGAGGATGGCCAAATGCCAGAAAAGCTCTGAAGAGGAGCCCTTCCTGAGAAAGCAGAAAGTGGCTCACCAATGGATCCTCACAACTTCACAGAGTTGGCCAAAGAAAACAGATCTGAGACAAGACAGGCCATTTTGGGGTAACATAGTATGGCCCACCATTCAGAGGACACACTGTATAGTCACAGACCTACTTGGGGAAAGGAGGTGCCTTTGTGGGTGTGGGTGTGAGTTTTTGGTTCTGTCTCATTTTCTGAGAATAGGTGGAAAAGGCAGGTTTTTTTTGGTTTGGTGTGGACTCTTTATAGTAGGTCGTTTGACAAGGTGAGTGTTTCTTTATCTATGTATTCCACTGTGTCCATGGTTGAAGACATTAGAAAAGAGAATGCATCAAGGATGTGTCCTGTCTATTAGGAAGCTTCCCAGCATTCATCCTGCCCGATTTATTAATGGACTGTGGCTTGTCTTATAGATGTGCAACACCTACTAAATTCCTAAGTTCAGGTTTTCTTCCTAAATTCTGGCCACTCTCCAAAATAGTCTTATGGATTTGTGTCCAAGATATGTACCCCTCCAAGCTCTGTGACATGGCCATGTACTGGATAGCTGAAGGAAATGGGAGCATCTCAGAAAACACAGATATCAGTGTGACCAGTAATGTCTCAGTGGAAAAACCCTTCTTTTGGCCTTTTGCTTACCTATTGATCTGTTGACCTGAATGTCAGGAGGTCTTTGCCTCAGTCCACCCATTTGGGAAGACTGATGAAAACTGTTTTCAAATGGAAATGCATGCGCATCACCTGTCGCTCTTTGTTTAATTGCTTAGGATAAGGATGTGTCTGATTCAGCCTCTTGGCCCTGTGTGATGCTGTGGCTTAGATTCTCAGCACCTCATGGATCTAAAGAAAGATTCCATGTGTGTATCCAAAACAAAAATGGTAAAAAACCACGCTGACTTTAGGAAAATAAGTGGCAAGGGAGCTCTTTTGAACACTGTCTTGGGCTGCGCCCCTCATGGAAAACTCCAGCAAGAGGTTATGATTAGTGTCTATATGGAAGAGGATGAGGGCCTTGTGGGAGTGTTTTGGTTTTAATTGTGTTTATTTGTGTGGTGGTTGGAAGTGATGACTGGGTCCACCTGGGCTTGAACTCTGGTGTGATACCCTTAGACACTGAGGTCTAGAACTGACGTCAGAGAAGTACTGCCATGAATTGTGTTGGGGTTTTAGGAGGCCATGCATGAGAGTCGCTCTTGGAAACTGAGATCTTGGACCAGGGTAGCTTTCCACAGAACACTGGGAATCTCAGCCAGGATATCACATGATTTCATTCTGAAAGACTTGGCAGCAATAGTTGAGAGTCAAAACTCACATGGACCTCATATTGTAGACCTCAATGGGCCTGGCTTCATGTGACTTTTTGGTCACTCTTTGGGAAGACTTTCCTCTGAGAGTTCTCCAGAACTTTCATTGAAATAAACTTCCTCAACATTTAATGGTTCCTGAATAAATTTAAACCCACAGTGCCTCCAACTTCATCCTTTAAAAATGGCTAGATAAGTACCATGACATTTTTTAAATTCCCATGACCAGATGGCACTGGAGTAACTTTGGATCTTATGCTGTTGATCATGAGTGTACAAGACAGTGCCTTGATTGACTTGGTTTCATGAGAATGGTGTAGAACAGAGATGCCAGTAATTTGGAGACTGCTGAGTTGGGGCCTAGAGCAGTGATGTGCAGGTGTGTGATAAAACATCTGTGTTGGGGCCATGTGGATCTGCCATTGGCTTCCAAATGGCTTGTGACTGACATGCTGCAGCCAGCAGACCCTTATATGTAAAGGCATCTTGTTATATGGAGATTTTTCAGGGCAATGTTCAGAATCAAGTTGCTATGGTCAAGGGGGCAAGCATGTGCGATAGAAGCCTGGTTGGTGCATTTATATGCAGACCCTGACACACCACATGTGACAGAAATCCCTCCAGCACTGTGCCCCAGTTGAAATCCTTGTATTTCAAGAAGCAAATACCAAACTCCAAGTGCAGCAGCAAGAAACACCACGAAAACTGGAGGATTACCAACTGGGTTCACAGTCCAAACAGGGAGACACTTAGCCCCAAGTTGCCACAGTTTACCTACAAAGAGAGAATTCAGAACTGCTGCCACATGTTCATTAGGAAAATAAGAAACAACATCCTCCAGGTCACATAGATGAAGACCCAGCTTTGATGGTCTCACTACAAAGAAAGCTAAAGCTTCTGACAACAACGTATATTTCAAGTGCCCAACCTCAGAGGCAGTTTCTCAAGAAGTCTTTAGGCAAGCAGAGCTCCATGTTTCTGGAGTGTTTACCCTTTCCCTTACTTTTGGAAACTCCTCTACCACCTTCAAGGTTGTAAACTCCTGAGCATTTTCCATTCCAGATATGTATTAACAGATTTTCTAATTCTTCTCCTCTAATTGTGTCTTACTTGGGGCGAAGGTAATGTCAAGGCATTTTTCTGGATGAGAGTGGAAAGATTTTTGTTTAGCATATGTTTGCATACACATTGGATTCATTTTCCTATTTTCCATTTGAAATACTGAATCCCTGACACTAACCCATACTGTACTAGAATCTGACTACTAATCCTAATATGATGGAGAAAAAGAATCCTAACAGAAAAGAAATAGAAGCTGTTCAGAGAAGGAATGGTATATATTTGGACTTGCCTTTTGCAAGTAGGTGTTATAATTCTAGTCAATTTTTAATTGAAATAGTCCTCCATGTGTTTTTAAAGTTAACAAATATGTGAATTCCTGTCTCCCTTTCACTGTAGACTATTCAGCACATCTATTTTATATGCACATAAAGAATCCTACCTTTTATCACGTGTATATTTTTGTGCGGTAGCTGATTTGGCAGATACAAATTTTGAGAAGAGATCACTCCTCCTAGATGCTGTTGGAACTGAAAATTGAACCTATGGGTGAGCTTCCTAGGAGAACAACATTATACATAAATCCCTGTTAAGTAAATTGAATATTTTTAGATCTGTGAATGATGTATATTTCATGGTGAATTTGGATTGGCATATATGTTGCTACATTTTAAAATTTGTGTGTGTGTGTGTGTGTGTGTGTGTATACACACATACACACTCTCCAGATTTTTCAAAATATGAAATATATGTGTCTTATTTACACTCCCTAAATTCATTCATGTTCAAGTATGTGGATTTATAATCAACTTTTCACAAGATTATTTTCAGAAATATTCATCCACCTGAAATTCATATTTGTTTTCTATTACTGAAAACTAACTTCAGTGAATGGTGCATACGTATCCTGTTGATAGTCACAGCCGAAGGAGCCACAGCAAACTTCCAGGTGCCAGCAAACTTTCAGCTGCAGGCTGATGATTGGCTCACAGCGGCCTTAGCAACTTCTAGCTCATTGTCTCCTCTGTGGTGATGCTCATTGGAGATGCTCATTGAGATGTTTCCCCGCCTTTCAGACTTCCAGCTTATGATTGGCTCACAGCAGCCCCAGCAACATCTAGCTGATTGGCTCCTCTGCGGTGATGCTTATTGGGCTGTTTCCCTGCCCATTCAGACCATGGAGCTGCTCATTGGGGGACTTTTTTGGCTCTGCCCACGTGACCCAGCCAATCTGCCTCAAGAGCAGGAGGATTGTGAGAAGTGGATAGAGGCTTTTGTGGTAGGGAGAGGCTTTTGGGAAGCTGGTGTTGGGAGTTGGGGTTCTGAGGATTTTTCCTGAGAGGCTGTTTTGCTTGGCGTGTGTGGTTCTAAAAATAAAGTTAGTTTCTTTTGACAAGTGGATTCTGATTGTGCCCAGCCAGACAGCGGCATTTGGTGGCTCATATGGGGAGCGACTGAGGGTAACTGATAAGGTAAACTGCTCGCTCTTGAGGGCAGGGCGAGAGGATGGGTAGCCATTTTATGATTCCTATTTTGTTTTAAGTTGCCTGTCCCTGGAGATGAGTGAGATGGAAGAAAAACTGCTCACATCTGAGGAAAAACTATTTGTGTCTGAGGAACAGATAGGGAGAAAGGCTATAATAATTTTTTGTTGTTCCATTTTTATTTCGTTCTATCTCTTTTTTTGTTTGGTGTTATCTTGTTGGTTTGTATTATAGTAGAAGTATGGGATCAAAAATTAGTAAAAAACAAACCAAAAAAGTGTTAAGTAAATTGTTAGAGGAAGGAGGCATCCCAGTAAAATCAAGAGCAGTCATGGCAATTGTTGATACAATACAAAAATGTAGACCATGGCTTTTTAAGGAGGAGTTGTTAAATATATCACAATGGAACCATCATGGTGCAGATTTAAAAAGAATAGAAAAGAAAAGCCCAGGGATTCTGCCAGTTGGCACATTGCCATTGTGGACATTCATGTCTTGTTTGCTTAGTTCAAAGCCTTCAGTTCAGTCAATGGTAGAGGAAGAAGAAGACATATTGATTCAAGTAAAACAGAAGGTGTCTCAAGTTAGTCAGACAGAAGAAAAAATTCAAGTAAAAGAGAAGGTCTCTCGAGCTAGTCAGATAGAGGAAACTATTCAAGTAAAAGAGAACGTCTCTCAAACTAGTCAGACAGAGGAAAAAATTCAAGTAAAAGAGAAGGCCTCTAAAGCTAGTTAGACAGAGAAAGAAAGTGTAAAACAGTAAAAAACATCAGGGGAAATTTACAACAGGAGACTGCTACTAACACCTTTCTATCACCAGATGACATAAGTGTCCAACTAACAAGGCCACTTTCTTATGCTGGGAGGCCCCCAACTCCCGCAGTTGATAGTTAGGATCCTGAGACAAGATCTCAAATATTAACATGCCCTGTATTTGAGGGAGGAGGGCAGCGTGTTTACCATGCTTTAAATTTCAAAACAGTGAAGCAGCTAAAAGAGGCTGTAACAACCTATCGTCCTCAAGCACCCTTCAATGTAATCATGGTCGAATCCATTAACAACTTGAACATGAAGCCAGTGGATTGGGCTAATATGTGTAATGTTGTGCTAAATGGAGGACAATGCATGTTATGGAAGGTTGCCAATGAGGAATGTTGAAAGGAGACAGCTAGGCGAAATGCAGGAGCTGGTTATCCTCAGAGAAATCTAGATATGTTGTTAGGAAAGGGACCTTATGAAGATCAGCCGCAGCAAATTGCATATGATCATGGTGTATGTGCAGAAATTGGTGTAGATGCAATTAAGGCATGGAAGACTTTACAAGAACATGGAGGTTTACAAGGTCAATTATCTAAGGTAATACAAGGAGCTAATGAA
This sequence comes from Callospermophilus lateralis, assembly GCF_048772815.1. Classification (NCBI taxonomy): domain Eukaryota; kingdom Metazoa; phylum Chordata; class Mammalia; order Rodentia; family Sciuridae; genus Callospermophilus; species Callospermophilus lateralis. Next base: position 257,631 of record NW_027513904.1, read on the forward strand.
CCTTATGCTGAATTTGTAGATAGGCTTATTCAAAGAGCTACCAGAGTTTTTGGGAATACAGAACAAGCAATGCCATTACTAAAACAACTGGCTTATGAGCAAGCGAATCGTTGTTGCCGAGATATCATTAGACCATGGAAAAATGAAGATTTAAACACATTGATTTAATTATGTAGAGACATTAATGAACAAGAGCAAGTCATGGCAGCTGCAGTAAAACAGGCTTTAGTTGCCAGATACATTAATGAACAAGGGCAAATTGTGGCAGCTACAGTAAAACAGGCTTTAGATGCCAGACCAAGAACATGCTACCAATGTGAAGAAACAGGACATTTTAAAAGGAATTGGCCCATAGAAGGAGGGTTTAACAATATTAGTTATCAAAGGAGTAGAATACCAGGTATTTGGCCACAATGCCATAGAGGGAGACATTGGGCTAATGAGTGCTGTTCTCAAACCACCATAGAGGGTACTCAATTATCAAAAAATGAACAAGGACCAGGTGTTTATCCACGATATCATGGAGAAAGGCATTGGGCTCAATTGCCAAATAAATGGACAGGGGGTTTCAATGCTCCGGGGCCCCAAACCACAAATATACAGAGCACTGGAGGAACCCAGCAACCCCAACAGGGTAGTGCCCAGGACACATTGTCCATCAGATCCCTCATCAGACAAACCAGAGGGAGCACAGTGTTGGACATCTGTGCCTCTGCCAGATCAGTACTAACTCCAGAGATGGGAGTTCAAATCATTCCCACAGGGGTAAAAGGACCTCTTCCCAAAGGAACCATGGGCTTATTATTGGGATGCAGCTCTTCTACTCTAAAAGAACTTATGATAAGTCCTGGGGTGATTGATCCCGATTATGAAGGTGAAATAAAAATTATAGCCAGTTCTCCAAAGGACATATCAGTAATTTCACAAGGAGATAGAATAGCACAGTTACTAATAATACCCAGCCTATATGATAAATTTTCCAGTCGTACTGTAGAAAGATGTTCCAAGGGATTAGGCTCCACAGGTGTAGATTTGGCTATGCTTTCTTTAAATTTAGATTCTCGCCCCATGCTAAAACTAAATATTCAAGGGCATGAATTGAATGGGCTACTGGATACAGGTGCAGACATTAGCATCATCTCTCGTCAAGAATGGCAAAAACATTGGCCATTACAACAAGCCACTCAAACGCTTCGAGGCCTATAAGTGGCGACTAATCCCCATAGAAGTAAAATGGTATTAGATAGGAATGATCCTAAAGGATGTGAAGAAACTATACAGCCATATGAATTGGATCATCCTCCCATAAATTTATGGGGACGAGATGTCCTAGATCAATTAGGTTTGACATTAACAAATAACATCAACCAAAATGCAGCCACTATTATGACTAGACAAGGTTTTAGGAAAGAAAAAAGATTAGAAAAACAAGAATAAGTCATAGCAGCACCAATACAAATACATCAAGGAACAGAGAGACATGGGTTGGATTTTCAGAAAGGGCCACTGAGACAATAAAAATTACCTGAAAATCAGAAAGACAGTATGGGTTCCTCAGTGGCCCCTGACTGAAGAAAAGATACAAGCAGTCCATGACCTGGTAAAACAACAATTAGCAGAAGGACATATACAACCGACTGTATATCCCCAAAATACTCCCATTTATGTCATCAAAAAGAAATCTGGTAAATGGAGACTATTGCAAGATTTTAGAGCCATTAATAATGAGATGGTTATTATGGGACCTGCTCAATCAGGGATTACTCAATTGTCTGCTTTGCCAATAACCTGGTATGTTTTAGTTATAGATATTAAATATTGTTTTTTTTTTCAATTATAATTCATCCTAAGGATAGTCCAGGTTTTGCTTTTACTATCCCTGCACTGAATCATGAAGGTCCTGATCAGAGATATGAATGAAAAGTACTCCCTAAAGGGATGGCTAACAGCCCAACTATGTGTCATATTTATGTTAACAAAGTAATCCAGCCACTTAGAAATCAAAATTCTGAACACAAATATTTCACTATATGGATGATGTATTATTAGCACACAAAGCTAAAAACACATTGCTAGAAAGTTATGCCACACTTACAAACTTATTAAAAATTATAATGTAGAGATAGCAATAGATAAAGTACAATTAAATTTTCCAATTAATTATTTAGGAGTTCTGTTATCCTCAACCATGGTCAGTCCACCAAAAATTCAAATACGAGTAGATCAACTCAAATCACATAACGACTTTCAAAAGTTATTAGGAGACATTAATTGGATAAGGCCTTATCTAGGTATACCAACAGGAGAGTTGGGACCTTTATTTGATATCCTAAAAGGTCTATCAGATAAAAATTCACCCTGCATGTTAACACCTGAAGCAAGAAAGGCAATAAAAATCAATGAAACATATATGGAAAATATGCATTTGGATAGAATTGATATAAGTTTGCCTTTATTATTTATTGTACTACCAACAAAAAATATTCCTACAGGAGTATTTTGGCAAGAAGGTCCATTATTATGGATACATTTATCTTATTCTCCTTACACTATTCTTACTAGGTATCCTGAGGCTTTAGGATAATTAATACTCAAAGGAATTAAAGCAGCAAAGGGAGTGTTTGGAATTTCTTCCAATAAAATTTTTACTCCATATACTCTGAATCAAATTGATGAGTTAGCTAATGAGTTAAATACTTGGGCAATAATCATGGTCCAATCTAATGTTTCATTTGATAACCACTTACCATCTAACCCTTTATTTTCTTTTTGGTCATCGCATCCTGTAATTTTTCCAAAATTGAGAAGAAAAACACTTATCATGAATGATTCAAATATATTCACTGATGTATCAAATAATGGTACAGCAGCAATAGTTATACCTGATAAAACTTATAAATTTTTAGTACCCAAACAATCAGCTCAAAAGGTAGAGCTTAATGCAGTATTACAAGCTTTTGAGATATTTAAATATTCTGTATTTAATTTATTTTCCGATAGTCAGTATATAGTTAATGCTATAGTATCCCTTAAAGTTGCTGGTAAGATTTCTCCTTTCTCTACTGTTTTCTCTTTACTTTCCAATATAAAAAGTCTAATCTGGGACAGAAAAGATCTATTCTTTATAAGACATATCAGGGCACATCCAAAAAAAAGATGATTTGACTCAAGGCCTTATCAGCTGATATCCAAAATTCCAGTTTGACTATCCTTACATCTGAGATAGAACCAGGATGCTTTTTTCATTATCTATTTTATTATTGCCCTTTCCCACATTCTATTTTGTTTTTTGAGCTCATACAGACCTAGTTTAATGTTTTGCTGATCAGTTCTATTTTTTGACAGTTTTTGAACATTGCAATGGAGATTTCACGTGTAAAAAGTTATAAGGCCTTTACTATTAGGTTATGTGTTGTATGTATTATATTATGTGTGCACACTTGTGTTTTGTGTTATATGTTTGAATGTTCGTATGTCCATATATGATATATGATGAGCGCTCATAAAAAAAATGGATCCAAATATTTTTTTATTCACATTATTTAAATGGTTTAATTTAAATTGGGTAAAGAGCTGTTGAGGTTTGTTTTAAAATTTGAAAAAAAGGAGGTTAACAGATCTGTTTCCTTTCTTTCACCTTTCCTTTTCATTATATTTAATAATTATCTTCAAGACAATGTAAATAGTTAAGAAAATTGTTTTCTTTCAGTGCCTTCTGGAATGTTACATAATTTTTCTTTAGCCATTATTGCCAGAATTCCTATCTTCATCCCAGTGCTGGTGAAATCAAAGATAAAACCAATCTACAGCTTCTGCAATAGCCATCACTGAAATGCTTGCAGAACTTGCCTAGACACATTGAGAACTCTCCTGTATGCATTGTAAACTACCTGTTTGTGCAGCGACTTGTGGTAGTGTTCGGGTATATTTGCTGATGATGTCATCGGTGGTACAATTTTTCCAAAAGGAGCTGTCAATTGGCTTGGTGTATCTTCCTCTCTTCTGTGTGTCATTATCGTCCAGCTAATGTTTGGGGGCCATTAGAGGTGAGGCAAAGAACCTCACCACCCCCCGGTGGTACAAAGACCTCTCCACAGGTGTTGCTGTAAACTGGACCGGTAGTCAGTGATGGGTAAGATCCAATTGCAATGGTACCAACTTAACGGGTAAGGACCATATGTACTATTGGACAACCTAAGGCAGGCACTGTCCCTAAGCCACATGTGTGTTGTTTAAACAGAGAGGGGGAGATGTTGAGAGCCACATCCGAAGGGGCCCCAGCAAAATTCCAGAAGCCAGCAAACTTCCAGCTGCTGGCTGATGATTGGCTCACAGCAACATCTAGCTGATTCGCTCCTCTGCGGTGATGCTCATTGGGCTGTTTCCCTGCCCTTTCAGACCACGGAGTTGCTCATTAGGAGACTTATTTGGCTTTGCCCACATGACCTAGCCAATCGGCCTCAAGAGCAGGAGGATTGTGGGAGGTGGAGAGAGGCTTGTGTGGGAGGAAGAGGCTTTTGGGAAGCCAGTGGTGGCAGTTGGGGCTCTGAGGGTTTTTCCTGAGAGGCTGTTTTGTTTGGCGTGTGTGGTTTTAAAAATAAAGTTAGTTTCTTTTGACAAGTGGCTCCTGATTGTGCCCAGCAAGACTGCGGCATTATCCTAATATTTCTACAGTAACTGCCCCAGTTTAACAGCAATGCAAGTAGACTCTTATGGGACATGATTTGTATTTTGATGTTCATTTTTATTCAACACTGGTACATTACTATTTCTTCAGTTTATGCACATCAGAGGGTATATATTTCTTGCACAAGTTGGCAAATTTATAGGCATTTGTTTCACTTTCAATCACTTCCTGTTTCAGAACACATGCATTACTCCAGGTTTCTTAACTGGTCTATTCGTGAGACTTCTTTGCAAACATATTATTTCCGATTTTCTTTATAATTGTTTAAGCAAAACTCACACACCCTTCATGATAAACCATAACTATCATTTCACAATTAGATGTATAACTGTTTGGAATGAATGATTGTATATCAATATAAGATTTCTTATATATTTTCTGATATCAATTCAATCCATGATTTAAAGTGGAACCAGTTATATTATTTATTCACAGTATGGTCTATTCATGCATTATCTATATTCATAGACACAGGGTACACCTCTTTGTACCCCCAATACTAATTTATACGTTTTCAAAATATTGCTCCCAGTAATAGAGGAAGAAATACTCATGTCACCTAATCTAAATATGCATGTTATCACAGTAATATTCTGGACGCAAAATGCAAAATTCACACGTGTGATTGTACCAAAGCCTAAATGGACACTGAACATGGATTACTAAAAACATCCATGTCCAGCTTGCATAACGCTCTCAAATGTCAATCCTATCGGTGACTACATATTTGTTTCTTCCTAATATATTCAACCTCAAAACTGTTGAAAATGTCTAATACTATCACTCACCCTGTACTTTGCCTGTTTTCCTAATGTCTCTATTGATATCGGCTTTCCTACATATTTTCCCCAGTTCATCATTGTGACTGACCCTTCACATGTGCTGACATTGATATTCACTCTCTAACCAAAACCCAATTGCTAAAGAACGTTTGGTACAAATACTAAATTCACCCTTGTTCCAAAATCTACTGACTATCTTCCTGATCCTATTGATTATCCCTGTTTGAGTGGATGTTCTCCTCTACATTCAATCATCCAAGGTACAAGTCCTATGGCATTGTATATCGACTTATCTGAGACATGTGTGCAGAACGTAATTTAAAGCTATGTATCGCAATCAATTGCCCAATGCACTTCTGAGCTTCAAATCTCACCTAGATTTCTGTTTACATACTTATATTTCACCTCTGTATTCCTATAAATATTGCAGGTTCCCAATACCATTATTCATCCCACAGAATGATTCCTAAACCAAATCGATCCTGTTATTATCCCTAACCATACACTCTTGCCTCAATCTAACATTACAAAAGAGCAGGGACAGAGTTCATCTTACAATACAGGAATGTAGGGGATCTTACACCTGCTGAGAACCTCAAATTTCTATGCAGAAATGATCCCTGGAGAAGATGTAGGCAGCTATGAAGGACCTGAGAGAGCAAAAGCCATCTTCCATGGCAAACACCCTGTGATAACGAAGGGATGTGTATGAATCAGCCTCTCTTTTCTTAATGTAGAGAAGATGGACCAAACCAGACCTGCGTGGAGAGGTGTTCCCGGGTGGCCATTGTTGATATACCATTCAAACTTGTCAAAGTGTCACAGGAAGTAGGGGCAGCCTCCATCTCATGAGACCCATGAAAGCAACTGTTAGGACAAAGTGGTTGCCAAGGCAGTGATCTCATTCAGTTCCTGAAGGAGGTGACCTACCTAACTTCGTTGGTGATGTAACTCTCTGAAGTTGGGATCCAAGAAGCCAGGCACACAGAGCCAGTCCCAGTCCCAGTCCCAGTGGTCGAACTTGTTTGGATTTACCAAGGACAGAGTCAGTCTTTCTTGGTACCTAATGATATGAGGATGGCCAAATGCCAGTAGAGCTCAGAAAAGGGGCCTTTCCCTAGATAGCAGGTATTGGCTCAATGCTGCCTGCTGACAACTTCGTAGAGTGGGCCAAGAAGAACAGATCTGAGACAGGCCAGGCCATTTTGGGGCAACATAGTATGGCCCACCAGTCAGAGGACACTCCAGATAGTCACAGACCTACTTGGGGGAAGGAGGTGCTTTTGTGGATGTGGATGTGAGTTTGTGGTTTTGTCTCATGTTCTGAAAATAGGTAGGAATGGTGGTTTGTATGGTTTGGAGTTGACTGTTTCTAGGAAGTCGTTTGGCAAGGCGAGTGTTTCTATGTCTGTGTATCCACTGTGTTCGTGGTTGTAGTCTTTAGAAAAGAGAATGCATCAATGGAGGTTTCCTGTCTAGTTGGAAGCTTCCCAGCATTCCTCCTGCCCACTTTATAAATGGACTGTGGCTTGCCTTATGGATGGGCAACACCTACTATCTTCCTAAGGTCCTCTACACATCTTGATTTCTGGCCTCTCTCCAGAATAGGCTCATGGTTTTGTGGCCAAGATATGTACCACCTCCAAAATCTGTTACATGGCCATGTAATGGATAGCTGAAGGGAATGGGAACATCTCAGAAAACTCAGATATCAGTGTAACCAGTAAAGTCTCAGTTTAAAAACCTTGCTTTGGCCCATTTGCTTACCTATGGTTATGTTGCCCTGAATGTCAGGAAGGTATTTGCCTCAGGCCACCCCTTTCTGAAGCCTGAAGAAAACATTTTTCAAATGGAAATGAATGGGCATCACCTGTGGATCTTTGCTTAATTGCTTTGGAAATAGATGTGTCTGAATCAGCCTCTTGGCCCTGTGTGAGGTTGGGGCTTTGATTCTCAGAAGGTGATAGATCTTAAGAAAGATCCCATGTGTGCTTGGGTGTTCTATTGCCTCCAACTCACATAAAGGATTTATACCCGACAATCAGTAGGATTAAATTGGAGAATCAGAACAGTATTAACGGCAGGCCTATTTGATCACTCCTGGTTCACAGGAAGGGTGTCTAGGTCACCCTGACTTTAGGCAAATGAGGGGCAAGGGAGTTTATTTTGGAAACTGTCTTGGGCTTCGCCCCTCATGGAAAATTCCATTCAGAGGTTACGATGAGTGTCTATATGGAAGATGATGAGGGCCATGTGGCAGTGTTTTGGTTTTAATTGTGGTCATTTGTGTGCTGGTTGGAAGAGATGACTGGGTACACCTGGACCTGAACTCTGGTGTGATTCCCCTTAGAGACTGAGTTCTGGAACTGACTTCAGGGAAGTATTGCCATTAATTTTGGTGGGATTTTAGGAGGCCACACATGAGAGTCGCCCTTGGAAACTGAGATCTAGTCTCAGGGTGTCTTTCCACAGTGCACTGGGAATCTCCACCAGGATATAAGACGATTTTATTCTGAAAGACTTGGCAACCATAGTAAAGAGTCAAAACACATATTGAACTCACATTGAGTAGACATCAATGGGTCAGGCTTCATGTGACATTTTGGCCACTCGTTGGGAAGCGTTGCCTTTTAGAGTTCTCCAGAGCTTTCATCCTCACCATTTAATGGTTCCTGAATGAATTGAAAAACCAGTGCATCCAACTTGATACTTGAAAAATGGCTAGATAAATACCATGAAATTTTTGAAATTCCCATGACCAGGTGGCATTGGAGAACCTTTGGATGTCCTGTTGCTGATCATGAGTGTACCAGACAGTGCATTGAATCACTGGGTTTCATGAAAATGGTGTAGAACAGAGATGCCAGTAAGTTGGAATTTGCTGAGTAGTGGGCCTAGAACAGTGGTGGGCAGGTGTGTGATTAAACATCTGTGTTGGTGTCATGTGGATTGGCCATTGGCTTCCAAATGGCTTTTGACTGACATGGTGCAGCCAGCAGACCCTTGCATGTAAAGGCATCTTGTTATATGGAGAGGTTTCAGGGCAATGTTCAGAATCAAGTTGCTAGGGACAAGGGGGAAGTCTATGTTGGATATAAGACTGGTTGGTGCATTCTCCTGGCAGACCCTGACCCACCACACATGACAGAACTCCCTCCAGCACTGTGTCCCAGTTGAACTACTTGTATTTCGTGAAGCAAACACCAAACTCCCATTGCAGCAGCTAGAAAGACCATGAAAAATGGAGGATGACCACATGGCTTCAGAGTCCACACAGGAAGACACTTAGCCCCCATTGGCCACAGTTTACATACAAAGAGAGAATTCTGCACTACTGCCTCATGTTCATTAAAGAATAAGAAAACATGTGCTCCAGGTTACATAGATGCAGACCCAGCTTTGATGGTCTCACTGCAAAGGAAGCTAAAGCTCCTGACTACAACATATATATCCAGTGCCCAAACTCAGAGGCAGTTTCTCATAAGTCTTCCGGTCAGCAGAGCACCATGTTTGTGAAGTGTTTACCCTGTCCCTTACTTTTGGAAACTCTTCTACCACCCCCAAAGTTGTGAACTCCTGAGCATATTCCATTCCAGATAAGTATTTATAGATTTTCTAACTCTTCTCCTCTAATTGTGTCTAACTTGGGGCGAAGGTAATGTCAAGGCATTGTTCTTGATGAGAGTGGGATGATTATTTTAGCACATATTTGCATAAACATTGGATTGATTTTCCTAATTTTCATTCGAAATACTGAATCACTCCCACTAACCCATACCCTACTAGACTCTATATTCTGACTCCTAATCCTAATATAATGGAGAAAAATAACCCAAAATGAATAGACATACAAGCATTTCAGAGGAGGCATGGTGTATAATTGGACTTGCCTTTTGCATTATGTAGAATTGGAGTTATAAATCTAGTCAATTTTTTGTTGAAATAGTTCTCCATGTGTTTTTTTAACTTTTGTTGTTTGTTGTTCAAAACATTATATAGTTCTTGATATATCATATTTCACACTTTGATTCAAGTGAGTTATGAACTCCCATTTTTATCCAGTATATAGTTTGCAAAATCATATCAGTTACGCATCCATTGATTTACATATTGCCATACTAGTGTCTGTTGTATTTTGCTGCCTTTCCTATCCTCTACTATCCCCCCTCCCCTCCCCTCCCCTCCCATCTTCTCTCTCTACCCCCTATAATGTAATTTATTTTTCCCCCTTGTATTTTTCCCTTTCCCCTCACTTCCTCTTGTCCGTAATTTTGTATAACCCTGAGGGTTTTCTTCCATTTCCATGTAATTTCCCTTCTCTCTCCCTTTCCCTCCTACCTCTCATCCCAGTTTAATGTTAATCTTCTTCTCATGCTCTTTATCCCTACTCTGTTCTTAGTTACTCTCCTTATATCAAAGAAGACATTTGGCATTTGATTTTTAGGGATTGGCTTCCTTCACTTAGCATAATCTGCTCTAATGCCATTCATTTCCCTGCAAATTCTATGATTTTGCCATTTTTTAATGCTGAGTTAAACTCCATTGTGGCCTCTGGCGTGCGCCCAGGTTTCCATTCCTGTCTTCCTGTTTGTTAATTTCTGGCCTATTTATTGTTGTGACCAGGACCTTAGTCAATGCCTTAGTCTGTCTTTTGCATCTCTCATCTTCCCTTTGCTCCCTTTCTTTCTCTTTGTTTCTCTCATATAGTATACTTTCTCGGCTTCTCTGACTAAATCTCCCAAAGTCATATCTTGTGATCCCTCTAAGAGTTGTAACTTTCTTTTAATATCCAGGGCAGCTTGCCCAATGAAGGCCATCATGACAGATGCCTTTTGATCCTCTGCCTGAGGATCAATAGGGGCTCGAGCCTTTGACTGAGGGGGAAACCTGTCCTCAGGGAAGACTTAAAAAAGCGGAGCTTGCGATTGCCTCAGCAGACACCACCGAAAGACAGATCCAGGAGGAGAGTGGGGATGACACATGGTGAGTGACCCACCATGGGACAAGCAGTTTCGTCACATGATTTGTTTTTGTCAGGCCTCAAGGAGGCCCTCAAGACATAGGGGGCACATGTTAAGAAAAAGGACTTAAAATTATTCTTTTCATACATAGGAGAATTGTGTCCATGGTTTCCCCCTGAAGGGTCCATTGATGGTAGAAAATGGCTTAGAGTAGGAGACTGTTTAAACCATTTTTTTTGTTGTTGTTGAAGAAAAAGTCCTAGAACAAAGGTATATTAGACCTTTTGTAGACATTAATATTTTATTAGATTTTTAAACACCTAGAAAAATTTGTAAGTTTAAATTTAAAGACATTTATATTTATCTGTTTATCCAATTTAAATCGAACCATTTAAATCACGTGAATTAAAGATCTTTGGATCCACTTTGAAATAGTAAGCTTGCCTTAATTTGATTTTAATTGGAGTCAGTGGTCTTTTCTTGCATCCTGGTGTAATATTTTGTAGTTTCCCATCGAGATGACCCTGCCCCAATAGATCACAAGACCAGACTACTGGAAATTCTGAAGCTGGCCTTCCCTCCAGGGCTCCGGCATGAAGAGGCAATTTCCAAGGCCTTGGTGTGAGATTTTGGTCCAGGGAGCACTGCAGTGAACCACCGCCCTAAAACTATTAGCAAGCACATGGTGGAGGAGGCCTCCATAGGTAACTGGCGCCTATATAACATCTGATATCCGGTTAAGGGAGATCTCTTCTGATGACAGAGTGGTGTCCTGGGGAGACACACATATACTCCTGTCTGGTACAGTAACGAGAATCATTCTGTCCTCTGTTATGTTCTGTAGGGAATTCCTCTGAAAGCATAGAGAGGTGCCAATGGGCACGCAGGAGCTCCTATCCCAGAGCTTTAGCAAGACGTTGCATAGTTCCTCTGTTTTTCTGTTTCTGCGCTGGTTTTCTGTTTTTTTGTGTGTTTTGTTCTGTGTTTCATATGTTTTTTTTTTTTTTTTTGGTTTGTTTTAGTGTGTTTTGTTGTGTGATTTCTGTGGTAAAACTTAACTGAAAATGGGTAATAAAGCAAGTAAACTGACACCCATTTGGACTGTGTTTTAAAGAACTGTGATGAACTTTAATACCCTTTGTTAAGCAGGATGAGAGAAACCCCTAGCTGGCTGCCTGGAGCACACCCACTGCAGAGGGCAATGCCTGCTGGGGACCTAAGAACTGAGTATCTCCCAGGTTAACACGTGAAACTCCTTAAAACCCCTTGTCCCTTCAGATCGATAGAATCACAACCATTGGGCAGAGACCCCTGTTTTTCTCCTTTGTTAGCAAAGCAGTAAATCTCCCTTTTTCTTTTTCTCAAACCCTGTCCTCATTATTAAATTGGTATTAATTGGCTTCAAAATCAGGAACCAAACTTTAAGTTACAATTTTTGGTACCCCCCACACCCCGGAACTCTTTGAGAGCTGACTACTGAAATGTTAGGAGACGGAGCGTGCTTGGGGTGGAACCGAACAAGAGGAGCTAATCCTGTAAGTGAAAGGAGGGACTGAGGGACTTCCAGCAGCTGCCCAAGCCCTGTTGCTTCAGAGAATTACCTACTTCCTTCCCTGCACTGTAAGGATTTTGCCATCTCTGTTTTCTTAAAAAAGAGAAAAAGAAAAAGGGGACACTAAATACAGTAAAGTCACCATGGAGACCCTTGATTTTACATTTCAGGTTGTCCCTCTGTGAAAACATCTGGTTCCCTTGTGGGAAAATCTATGGTGCCACTGGTGTAGGAGATTTTTCTCTTATCTGCTCTGGTTTAAAGGCTTCTGTCTGTAAGCCATAGTCTGGAGCTCCTTTCAGTCTGTCTTGTGTCTTTGTTTCTGGCCCTTTAAGACATGTGCAATAATGTGTTGATATTATAAATCATTTCTTGGGAATGATCTTAGCTGAATGTGTATCTAAATGATGATGTTTTATTGTAACAATCTGGCATCTGAATGGGTTTTTGAAGCATTGCACAATCTTGCAGTTAAAAGTCGGGTTTAGGAAATTGTTTAGTTTATGATTTCAGATAATTCATGCCAGAGAACTTAAATACTTAGGATGGAAAACTAGAGAACTCTACTTCCAAGTTGGCAAGTAACTTCCCAATCATTCAGGCTTTTTTTTCACCAATTTTTAATTGGGTAGCCTGGGAAAATGTCACTGTGTCTACCAGTGCATTAATTTGGACAAGGATAGTAAATCATAGTATGGTATCTGTTGACAAAACAAGATATAAAGATGTAAAATTTTGTAAACTGTGTCTTAAACTTGTATCATAAAATTTTGTGAATTTTGTCTTAAAATTGTATTATAATTTTCAACATCTGAACCTGAAAATTATGGTTGAAATGCCTTAGGCCTGAGGTGTCTGCTCAGAATAGCAGCTTTTTCCTGCTCCTTCCAGACCTCAGCCAGGACTTATGTTGAATGGCAAATGAAAGAGGCCTGCAAGCTCAGTAGGAGAGTGATCTGAGGCCTAAAAAAAATTAAATTGTATGGTATTTACTAATTAATGGCCAGTCAATTTTTCTAGGACTCTTATTTTTTCCTTAGATTCTTTATTTTTTTTTGAGCTCATGATTTTGATCCTAAAAACCTAGGATGATGTTTTTCTGACCAGTTCTATCTTTGACTAACTGTGTAGTTTTTGAAACATTGCAATGGATATTTCACCTAGAAAAGCTACAAGGCCTTTACTATTATTATGTGTGCACAATTTTGGTATGTGTTGTATGTCTATATATTCATTTGTCCGTATATCATATATATGATACACAAATTAACATTTATAAAGAGCACTCATTAAAACAAAAACGCTCATAAAAACAAATTTTAAAAAGTGGATCCAAAGATCTTTAATTCAAGTGATTTAAATAGTTGAATTTAAATTGGATAAAGAGATAAAAATAAATGTCTTTAAATTTAAGCTTACAAGTTTTTCTAGGTGTTCAAAAATCTAATAAAATATTAATGTCTACAAATGTTCTAATATGCCTTGGTTCTAAGACTTTTCCTTCAACAAAAAAATGGTTTACACTGTTCAATATATTTGTCTAATATATTGATAAATAAGTAAAGTAAATTTGATATGGGATTACTCATTCATGAGTACTTTTGTTAGATATCTGATTGATTTACTAAGGTCTGTATAAGTTTGTACTAATGTCTGTATAAGATTGTAATAATCAGTCATGTGTTAAAGAGACAAAAATTTCTTAAAACATAAGTTTACCCATAACATTGTGTTTATTAAGTTTTATTTTTTCTAGAGCAAGCAACCATAAAAATTAAACAACTGATTAAATAAGAACTGTTATTTTAGAGCATTGTACTGCCATTTATTTAAAAGCTAAACTTGGTTAATGTAGAAACTTCAATGTAATTGTGATGCTATTAATGTGCTCATATCTTTCAGGTATACGAATCTGTAAGGTAGAAACTTTAAAAGAGCATTATTTCAAGCTGGTGTTCTGAAGTTGTATGGTAAAAAAATATATTGGGCATTCATTTACTTCTTATCAATAAGATATGTAAAGTTGTATGTTACTTTTTAAATTGGGGAACAATTTAAATGTATTTTTATGTTAATGAGAGTCTAATCTATATAAAGGTTAAAAACTTTCAGCCTTTCTTAAATTCATGTTTTAAATGTGATATCATATGGTGTTAACTAATGTTCATGTGACCTCAAATAATATATGTAATCTTTGTAAAATGATATTTAAAAAAACAAAGATCATCTTTAGAAGTAAAACACTTAAGTTTTATAAAGAGCCCTGCCTTACCTGAGATAAGGCTCTGTGTCCCATCTTACTATATGTGAGAATGACTACGAAAGCAGTAGGTCAGATATTATTTCATTTAAAGTTATGTTCAAAAGTTTTTTTTTTTTCTGTCAAGATTTCTAGGATCTCAAACAGGGGATATAATGTATAACTCAGCTTAAAACTTCAGGGTAGCTATTACACGAACTAAGTATTTTTACTCTTGTTAAAAAATTTTATTTTGTAATTTCCTTATAAGTGATCTAAAGATTCCTTGTTAGTGTTTTACAGAAGTGTTGCTTTAAGAACACAACATGGGTTAATTTAAGATAATAAGTCATCACCTACAAGACAGACAGAATAATACAGATCCCAGTTAATAAAAAAGATAAATAATTATAAAGTTATAGACATTAAAGCCCAGTACTCTTAATATAAGGCTGTTAAAATTTATTTGCTGGATGATTAAGATTAGGATTTATATTAAAGTTACATGAAAAGGGACAAGAAAACCAATATTTGGCTCTTGCCCTCTGAGTCAGTCTGAATCCAGGGAACAAGGGACTTCTCAAAGACCTTTGCAACTCTGGGCCTCATATCTTCCCAATTAGGGAGATTAATGAGACCCCTGGAGAACAGAAAGCCAATCAGTGCATTTGCTAAGAAGAGGAGAGTCATCAGAGAAGGGAGACATCCCTGATGCTTCCAAGGGTAGCCACATGGTCAAGCAAGACCTGGACCCACCTAGCGCAAATGGCACTAGCAGAACTGAGAAGCTGCTCTCAAGTTTCCCCAGGAATGACTCCCATAAAAGCTCAGCTGACTGTTAACAATAGATAGAAACAAAAGTCAGTTTGACTGTTTCATGATAAACACTTAGGAAAGACAGTTAAAACCAAAATACAGCCATTCCTGGGCATTTTAAATAATAATATTAATAATAATAATAATAATTTTTTATACACATTATGTTAGCCTCCCAAAATAAGTAAGACTGGAGGCTACAAAGAAGGATTCCCAGAAAGGAATGCCTGATAACTATAAAAAGAGACTATCAAGAGGAGCTGCCAGAGGCAGAAATTTTTAGTTTAAGGCCTACAGATATTCCTAACCTACAGGTAGGGTTGGTGTTTGCTAGTACGATTATCCAGCCCTGAGTAACAGAATTAAAGGTTTCTCTATTACACACAGAGGTCATACTAGTAAAATGATTTTGCAAGATCAGATGATATTACATCATTAAACTGTATCTTATGGAGAGGGATAACTGTAACACTAAATGTTAAATATTAAGTTGACAGTCCTGATAACTGGGAATATTAAAGCCTGCTGAGGGAACTTCTATACAGTGACATGTTCCAGCTGCTGCAACATTTTTTCAGTACTCATGGTTCTTGTTTCTCACACAGAAGAACCCATCCCCAGATGAATTTACAATCTGTTCTTCCCCAACCAGACTTCAAAACGAACTGATTTCTAAAAGGCAACTCATGTTCCTCAACTGACTTCTAAAAAGCAACTCATGTCCCTTATACTGTGCCCACTCACGTCACTCTCTCTCAGCTCAGAAGAAGCCAAAATGAGTGACGCCTCTCGTCTTACAACTATGGAGCCAAAAATAAATAGAATATCAATATAAGTAATTAATTAAGTCAGGTAAAACCAGGAATCCAATTTTGGGTGAGTTCTAAAAATTTGGAGACTGTTACCTGAGGGATTAAAATTCCCTCATTGCTCTTTCCCTACCCTATCAAAAATTTGGAAGGGACACATTAAAAAAGGGGGAATGATTTGCATTTCTCTGACTGCTAGAGATGGTGAGCATTTGTTCATATACTTGTTGATTGATTGTATGTCCTCCTCTGAGAAATTTCTGTTCAGGTCCTTGGCCCATTTGTTGATTGGGTTATTCGTTATCTCATTGTCTAATTTTTTTAGTTCTTTGTATATTCTGAATATTAGCGCTCTGTCTGAAGTGTGAGGAGTAAAGATTTGTTCCCAGGACGTAGGCTCCCTATTTACCTCTCTTATTGTTTCTTTTGCTGAGAAAAAACTTTTTAGTTTGAGTAAGTCCCTTTTGTTGATTCTAGTTATTAACTGTTGTGCTATGGGTGTCCTATTGAGGAATTTGGAGCCCGACCCCACAGTATGTAGATCATAGCCAACTTTTTCTTCTATCAAATGCCATGTCTCTGATTTGATATCAAGTTCCTTGATCCACTTTGAGTTAACTTTTGTGCATGGCGAGAGTAAGGGATTCAGTTTCATTTTGTTGCAAATCTCACTCCAGTAAGATTGGCAGCCATTAGGAAGTCAAACAGCAACAAGTGCTGGGGAGGATGTGGGGAAAAGGGTACTCTTGTACATTGCTGGTGGGACTGAAAATTGGTGCGGCCAATTTGGAAAGCAGTATGGAGATTTCTTGGAAAGCTCGGAATGGAACCACCATTTGATCCAGCTATTCCCCTACTCGGTCTATTCCCTAAAGACCTAAAAAGAGCACACAATAGGGACACTGCTACATCCATGTTCATAGCAGCACAATTCACAATAGCAAGACTGTGGAACCAACCTAGATGCCCTTCAATAGACGAATGGATAAAAAAAATGTGGCATTTATACACAATGGAGTATTACTCTGCATTAAGAAATGACAAAATCATAGAATTTGGAGGGAAATGGATGGCATTAGAGCAGATTATGCTAAGTGAAGCTAGCCAATCCCTTAAAAACAAATGCCAAATGTCTTCTTTGATATAAGGAGAGTAACTAAGAACAGAGTAGGGACGAAGAGCATGAGAAGAAGATTAACATTAAACAGGGATGAGAGGTGAAAGGGAAAGGGAGAGAGAAGGGAAATTGCATGTAAATGGAAGGAGACCCTCAGGGGTATACAAAATTACATAAAAGAGGAAGTGAGGGGAAAGGAGAAAAATTTAAGGGGGAGAAATGAACTACAGTAGAGGGGGTAGAGAGAGAAGAGGGGAGGGGAGGGGGGAGGGGGGATAGTAGAGGATAGGAAAGGCAGCAGAATACAACAGACACCATAATGGCAATATGTAAATCAATGGTTCTGCAACTGATGTGATTTTGCAATCTGTATATGGGGTAAAAATGGGAGCTCATATCCCACTTGAATCAAAGTGTGAAATATGATATATCAAGAACTATGTAATGTTTTGAACAACCTACAATAAAAATTAATTTAAAAAATATTAAAAAGCAAAAAAAAAATGGGGGGGGGAATGATAAACCCAACCTGATCATTTATTAAAATTGGGAGCCATCTTGCCACAAAGTCATGAAAAGATAATTTTGCTTTCCTATAAATTACTGCAAATTCTGAATCTGCTTGGAATGCCTGTCCGTGCCTTGAACTCACCCATGCCTGGCTCTCTGACCAGATAGCAGCCCTCTCTGAAAATTTAGTGACACCTCATAAATATTGGCCTTCTCTGGCCAGACAACGACTCTCGTGAGTCTCTAATGGTTCTCATAAATTCTGATGATGGGGCCAGCAAAAAAAAAAATTGTAAACTAGCAATAGTGTGATGCTTCTCCGAGTTCTGTTATCTGTAACCCCCCTTTTGTGTAACTTACTGGACTATAAAGCTGGGCTGTAGGAAAGGTGGGGTTTCTGTCTTGTTTCTGCCATTTTGAGAGGGATAGGCAGCTCAGCCAGTGGAAAAATAATAAGCTTGCTTTAATTTGATTTTAATTGGAGTCAGTGGTCTTTTCTCCTGTCCTGGTCAAACAGGTAAACACTCCACAAACATGGAGCTCTGCCGGCCTAAAACTTATTGAGAAACTCTCCCTGACCTTGGGCACTTGAAATATATGTTGTTGTCAGGAGCTTTAGCTTCTTTGTAGTGAGACCATCAGAGCTGGGTCTGCATCTATGTGACCTGGAGGACATGGTTTCTTATTTTCCAATGAACATGAGGCAGGAGTGCAGAATTCTCTCTTTGTAGGGAAACTGTTGTCACTGAAGGCTAAGTGTCTCCCCATGTGGTATGTGAAGCCATTTGCGCATCTTCCACATTTCATGGTGTTTCTTGCTGCTGCACTGGGGGTTTAGTATTTGCTTCATGAAATACAAGGAGATCAACAGGGACTCAGTGCTGGAGGGATTTCTCACACGTGTGGTGGGTCAGGGTCTCCAGGAGAATCCACCAATGAGGCTTATATCCCACATAGCTTGCCCCCTCAACCATTGCAACCTGATTCTGAACACGGCCCTGAAACCTCTAAATATAACAAGATGCCTTTATATGAAGAGATCAGACATATAGGGATTACTGGCTGCACCATGTCTGCCACAAGACATTTGGAAGTCAATGGCAGATCCAAATGGCCCCACCAGAGATATTTTATGACACAACTGCACACCACAGCTCTGGGTCACTACTCAGCAGGCGCCAACATACAGGATTCTTTCTTCTACACCATTTTCATGAAACCCAGTCAATCAAGGCACTCTCTGGTACACTCATGACCAGCAACTGGACATCCAAATGTTCTTCAGTGCCACTTGGTCATAAGAATTTCAAAAATTTCATGGTATTTATCTAGCCATTTTTCAAGGATGAAGTTGGATGCACTGTGAGTTTCAATTCTTTCAGGAACCATTAAATGGTGAGGAATTTCATTTCAATGAAAGCTCTGGAGGACTCTCACAGGCAAGGCTTCCCATGGAGTGGCCAAAAGGTCACATGAAGCCAGGCCCATTGAGGTCTACAATGCTAGGTCCATGTGTGTTTTGAATCTCAACTATGGTTGCCAAGTCTTTCAGAATAAAATCATGTGATATCGTAGCTGAGATTCCCAGTGTTCTGTGGAGAGCCACCTGGGCCTATATCTCAGTTTCGAATGGGGACTCTCATGCGTGGCCTCCTGAAATCCCAACACAATTCATGGCAATTCTTCTCTGAGGTCAGGTCCAGAACGCAGTCTCTAAGGGGAATCACACCAAAGTTCAAGCCATGGTGGACACAGTTATGTCTTCCAACTGCCACACAAATGACCACAATTAAAACCAAAACACTTTCACATAGCCCTCGTCTTCTTCCATGTAGACACTCATCAAATCCTCTGGCTGGACGTTTCCAAAAGGGGTGAAGTCCAAGACCCTGTCCAAAATATGCTCCCTCGCCCCTATGTTGCCTAAGGTCAGTGTGGCCTAAACACCTTTCCTGTGAACCAGGAGTGATCAAATAGGCCTGACCTTATTACTGCTCCACTTCTCCAATTTGAGGCCTACTGACTGCCAGGTATAAATTCTTTATATGAATGGGAGTCATGAAAAAACCCAAGCATCTATGGTCTAGCCTTTGCAGGCCAGGATGGAGGTCAGGAACCTTACAGAAGATGGCGAGAGACTTCATACACAATGACTGCTATTTTGACCATTTTGTATTTGTAGCACACATGGAATCTTACCTTAGATCCATCAGGTGTTAAGAATCTAAGCAGCAGCCTCACACAGGTTCACGAGGCTGATTCAGACACATCCCTTTTGGAAGCAATTAAGCAAAGAGCCACAGGTGATGCCCATTCATTTCCATTTGAAAACTGTTTTCTTAAGGCTTCACAAAGGGGTGGCCTGAGGCAAAGACCTTCCTGACATTCAGGGCAATGAAGCAATAGGTAAGCAAATGGCCCAAAGCAAGGATTCTCCACTGAGACTTTACTGGTCACATTGATATCTGAGTTTTCTGAGATCCTCCCATTCCCTTCAGTTATCATGTACATGGCCATGTCACAGTGCTTGGAGGTGGTACATATCTTGGACAAAAAACCATGAGCCAATTCTTGAGAGTGGCCAGAATTCAGGAAGAAAACAGAAACGTAGTAAGATAGTAGGTGTTGCCCATCCATAAGGCAAGTCACAGTCCATGCGTTAATTGGGCAGGATGAATGCTGGGAAGCTTTCTACAAGACAGGAAACATCCATTGATGCATTTTCTTTTCTAATGTCTACAACCACGGACACAGTGGGAGAAACAGACATAGAAACACTCGCCTTGTCAAACAATTTACTAGAAAAAGTCCATTCCAATCCAAACAAACCACCTTTCCTACCTATTCTCAGAACATGAGACAAAACCACACACTCACACCCACACCCACAAAGGCACCTCCTTCCCCCAAGTAGGTTTGTAACTATCCAGAGTGTCCTTTGACTGGTGGGTCATACTATGTTCCCCTGATATGGCCTATCCATTCTCAGATCTGGTCTCCTTGGCCAACTCTGTGACGTTGTCAGGAGCATGTGGAGAGCCACTACCTACTTTCTCAGGAAAGGTCCCTGGCATGTGGCCATCCTCACATCAGTAGGTACCAAGAAAGACTGATTCTGTCCTTAGTAACACCAAACAAGTGAGCCCACTGGGACTGGGACTTGGATTGGCTCTCAGTGCCTGGCTTCCTGGATCCCAAGTTTAAAGTGTTCCATCACCAAGGAAGTGAGGTAGGTTACTTCCTTCAGGAATTTAATGAGGTCACTGCCTTGGCAAACACATTGTCCTAACAGTTGCTTCCAATGGTTCCATGAGATGGAGGCTGCCCCTACTTCCTGTGACATTTTCACAAGTTAGAATGATATATAAATCAAAGGCACCAAGAAACAGTGCTCCACAAAGGCCTGGTTTGGTCGGTCTCCTGTACATTAAGAGAGAGGCTGATTCAGCCACATCCCTTCATCCTGACCAGGTTTTTTGGCAATGGAAGATGACTTTTGCTCTCTCAGGTCCTTCATAGCTGCCTACATCTTCTTCAGGGATCATTTCTGCATGGACCTTTGAGGTTCTCAGCAAGTGGAAGATCCCCTACATCCCTATATTTTAAGGCCAACTCTGTCCCTGCTCTTCTCTAAAGTTAGATTGAGAGATCACTGTGTGGTTACGGTTAATAACAGTTTCGATTTGGGTTAGGAATCATTCTGCAGGATGAATAATGGTATTGGGAATCTGTGATATTTATAAGAATATAGACGTGAGTTAAAATTATGGAAACAGAAATCTAGGTAAGATTTGCATCCCAGAAGGGCATTGAGACCTTCATTGGGATACTTAGCAATGTTATACTTTCTGCACAAATGTCTCAGATAAATCCATACACAATGGCATAGGACGTTGTACCTTGGATGATTGAATGTCGAAGAGAACCTCCAGTCAAAAAGGGATAGTCGGTGGAATTAGGAAGATAGTCAGTAGGTTTAGAAAGAAGGGTGAGAATAAGATTTGGAAAAAAGTTCTTTACCAATAGGGTTTCGGTTAGAGAGTGAATATTAATGTCAGCCCATGTTAAGTGTCAGTTACAATAATGAATTTGGGAAAATATGTAGGAAAGGAGGTATCAATAGAGACCTTAGGAAATCAGGCAAATTATTAAGTGAGTCATAGGATTAGGCATTTTCAACAGGGTTGAGGTTGAATATATAACCTTAGGAAGAAAGAAATATGTAGTCACCAATAGAATTGACATTTGAGAGCATTAGGCAACCTGGACATGAATGTTTTTAGTAATTCATGCTCACTTTCCATTTAGGCTTTGTTGAAAATAAATAAAATAGGTACTTGTCTCTTCCTGTTTTTCTGTATGCTTAAGAAAACACTCTTGAAATCTTGAAAACTTTTTGCTAATCTTGTTCCCAGAATGTGCTGTCCCCAACTGCCAAACTGCAGAATGTACACCCTCACCCGTTTACATGCAAACCGCCCACTTGCCCTGACCCATCAATAAACTTCCCTCCCTGCCCTCTTCAAGAAAAGTATATAAGCTCTGCTTAAGCTGTTCTCAGTGCTCTCTGCTCTATTCAAGTGAGGTCTGAGCCCCAGAATTTTGGGTGCTTTGCTGTTGCATGAGACAGTGTCTTGGTGGTCTCTTCCTCCAATGGTCGCCTGACCATTACATCTGAGGGCCCCAGCGAGTTCCAGCAGCGTTGGACGAAAGACCCCCAATAGGCTCATCTCAGGTTAAGTAAGGCGCCACTTTCTTGTTTCAGGTTTCAGGTTAGGGATGGGCAAAATGGCTATTGGTGATGAGCATGAGCTCTCTCTGACGGTGGCTGACAGAAGTGTCACAGAGCCACAGGCCACGTCTCTGGGGGACGCCCCAGAGAACTCGGGAAACCGAGTAACAATAGTCTCCTAAACTCAGTGATATTTTGTTTTGGATTCGGTATTGTCAGCCCATCAGGTTTTCCTGGCTACTCAGTCCTGTTCTTAGTATTGGACGTCCATTGCCTGTCTTTATTGTCTTGTCTTGTCTGTGTCGTGTGTCATTGCTTTCACTATTTGTGTATCTTTCATATGGGACAGAACACTTCAATGCCTCTGTCCCTGAACCTTGATCACTGGACCAAAGTCTGCTTAAAGGCTCAGAATCTTCTTTTTTTCAGTAAAACGTCAGATCTGGAAGACTCTATGTGTCTCAGAATGACCCACCTTTGGAGTCGGATGGCCCCCAGAAGGATCTTTCTACTTCACACTAATTCAAAAACTCAGAGATATTGTCTTTCAGCCGGGGCCACATAGCCATCCAGATCAACAGCAATATATCTTTAGTTTGCAGGACCTCTGCAAATCTCCTCTTCCATGGTTGAAGCCTTTCCTTGTCCCTGTCCCCGCTCCTACTGGTTCTCCCACTTTTCTATCTCTCAAACCCTCTGCTCCCCCTCCTCCACCCTCTGTTGTCCCTGAGTCTCAAGACTCTACTGGACTCTCTTCCCCCTCCTTATGCCCTGCCCTTGTCCTCCAACCCCAAACACCCTCTAAGTGATTCCCCTGCTGCTGACTCAGACTCTCCACCATTGGAGGAATATAGGCCAGCCCAGCGCCCTCCAGGTGACTACCCCACGGCACACACAGCCCCTCCTTCCTTGGAGGTACCTGGCCCGGCCAAAAGAACACAAAGTACTCGCTGGGGGGGTTAAACTTTGAAGTGGATACAGGGTAAGTATACTCAGCCCTTAAGGCCCCATTGGGCCATCTATCAAACAAAAAGGACTCTAGTTCAAGGGGCTAATGGGAGTAAATATGGGGCTTAGACAACTAAGAGGACCATGGACCTGGGGAAAGAAAAAATCCATCACTCGTTCCTAGTAATCCCAGAATGCCCGACCCCATTGATGGGCACACATCTGCTCAAAAAGCTCCAGGCCAGAATAACTTTTAACCCTGAAGGCCCCCAAGTGAAATTTCTAAATTTTTCAGTAAAAACTCCTATAGTCACGGCTTTTACTATGTCAGTAGAAGATGAACATCAACTTGTCAAACCCCCCAAGACTGATCAAACAGGCAAGCTACCCCGGAAATGGATAACAGATTACGCAGATGCCTAGGAAAAAAACTGCTGGGTTACACGTAGCCGTGAAACATCCTCCAATAACAGTGGAGTTAAAAACTTCAGCCCCCCCATCAATGTCAAAAAATATCCTCTGAGCAAAAAAGCTAAAGATGGGATAAGGCCCCATATTCAGAAATATCTGGCCTTAAGGGTCCTAAGGCCCTGTCATTTGAACTGGAACACTGCCCTGTTACCAGTATAAAAATCCAGGAACCGGGGACTATCGCACCGTTCAAGACCAAAGAGAGATCTACAACAGAGTGCAGGACATTCACCCCACAGTACATAATCTGTACAATCTGCTTAGCACTCTGAACCATGAGCGGAAATGGTATACTGTTCTGGACTTAAAAGATGCTTTCTTTTGCTTGCCTCTGCATAAAGATAGTCAGTTGCTATTTGATTTCGAGTGGGTAGACCCAGAAACCGGGACGTCTGGTCAACTAACATGGACTAGACTCCCACAGGGGTTCAAAAACTCCCCCACTCTCTTTGATGAAGCCCTCCACAGAGACCCCAACAACTTCAGAACTATGCACCCTGACGTCACCCTGCTTCAATATGTCGATGACCTGCAACTGGCAGCCAACACCAAGAAAAACTGTGAGTCTGGAACCCAATTATTATTATACGAGCTTGCTCAACTCTGGTATAGTGCTTCTGCCAAAAAAGCCCAAATTTGCCAGCAATAAGTAATCTTCCTGGACTATTCCCTTAGGGGCAGTAAGCGATGGCTCACTGAGACCAGAAAACAATCCATTGAGCAGATACCACCCCCATCTAACAGCAGACAACTCAGAGAGTTTCTTGGGACTGCTGGCTTATGCAGCTTATGGATACCTGGGTTTGCGTCCTTATCTGCTCCTTTATACCCGCTGTTAAAGAGAGATGCCCAATTCTAATGGACCCCTGAGCACCAGCAAGCTTTTGATAACATCTAAGGACACTGACACTGAAACCCTCAACTTCACTGAGCCCAGCTTGCATTTTCAGAAAGCCCTAAACTAAGTTAAAAATGTACATCAACTCACTCACCTTGGTTCAAAGAAACTGCAGGCATTCCTGAAGGATCAAGAACAGAGTTTTCCACTAACCGACTCAGAGCGAAAGAAATAACTGAACGGGTAACAAAAGCCTGCCGGGTCTGTCAATTGGTTAATGCTTACCCTTCCAACTTTCCTGCAGGAAAGCACCTACAAGAAACCAGACCAGGACAATTCTTGGAAGTGGACATTACTGAAATTAAGCCAGGAAGTTATGGACTTAAATATCTCCTAGTCTTTGTAGATACATTTTCAGGATGAATTAATTGAAGCCTTCCCCCCCACACACACACACACAAAAAAAAAAACAACAACAACAAAATAAATGGCAGAAATGGTGGTCAAGAAGATCCTGAAAGATATTTTTCTAAGATACGGACTGGCTAAGGCAATAGGGTCTGATAATGGACTGGCGTTAATTGCCCTGATAAGTCAGGGATTAGCCAGGACCCTGGGGATTAATTGGAAATGACATTGTGCTTATAGACCCCAGAGCTCAGTACAGGTAAAAAAAAAATAATAGAACCATTAAAGAGAATTAACAAAATCAAGCTTAGAGATCGGCATAAAAGATCGATCTATTCTCCTGCTTTATGCACTGTTTCATGCAAGAAATACTCATACTCCTCTGTTTCCTTGTGTAACCTCACCCCCTATGAAATTCTCTATGGTCCCTCCTCCAGTAAGGGACCTAACCCAAACTCTAAGACCTAACGATCCCTTCCACACCCCCTTGCTTGACAGACTTAAAGCTCTTGAAAGAAATCAGCAATATCTGTGGAAACATCTGGCCACTGCCGACCAACCTGGGGACGAGGGGACTCCATATCGATACCAAGTAGGAGACTTCGTCTACATTAGACGACATCAGGTGTCATCCCTGGAACCCCACTGGAAAGGACCATATAAGGTGCTACATATAACACCTACAGTGGTAAATGTAGACGGAATCACTTCATGGATCCATGTCTCTCATCTCTGGCCTGCGCCCTGTCCAAAATCTGACTGGAAACTGGAAAAGACTGGTAACACTTTCAAAGTGCGTATTCGCCATGTGGATAAGGCTACAGACTCTCCCCTTGGCCAAGAGTAGTCCTAACCCTCATCAGCCTGTTCAGCAGTAATGGCTGATCACAAATCCTACTGTACAAGAAGTATGGTCTATCTTGCATACAGCCCCTTTAGGGACATGGTGGCCATCTCTCCACCCAGACATTTGTCAGCTGGCTATAGGTCTTTCCTATTGGGATATCCCTGATGAAGGGGATCCAACTAAAATTCCAATAAATCCTTTCCATATCATAGGTAATAGAAACAAACATTATGGATGTAGGGACACGAGAGCCAGATGCAGGTTGGCTAGCCTAGATTACTATGTTTGCCCAGCGGACTATCAAAGCCACAAACAGACATGGCTGTGTGGGGGAAATGCCGACTTCTTCTGTAAGTCATGGGAATGTGAGCATACAGGGGTGCCTGGTGGAACCCAAACTCCTCATCAAATTCAATACACAGCATTGGCCATATTACCAATTACACAACCAATACCGATGGCCCCCAGAGGGGTCTCTAGATCCTAGAATTCTCCGTGACCTTTTTAACTTCGGCAAGTGCTCAAAGGGTGGAAGGAAATTCCCCTAAGTGGAGGCATTTTCCCTCCTTCGCTCACATCCTGAACTATGCTTATCCAATAGATCCTCACCCTCAGCTTTCTGCTCCAGACTCTCTGCTGCCACTCCCACCTCAGCAACCTGATTTCTTCCCTCCAATTACTAGATCAAAAACCCAAACCGCCGGTTCTCAGATTATTGCCCCCTTGCTGAGGTAGCAGGTACTGAGGTACCCATCCACCCACTCACTACTCTCTTCTCCTGTCAGTGCCCGCACCAGGTCCCACCAGGTCCTCTTACCAGCTAACCCAAAGCTCAAACCAGCTAAGGAGAGCCCTCAGACCCCTATCCAAGATGTAATGAAAATGGCCTTTAAAGTTGCTCTGTCATCACTGAAAACAGGTTACTAAGAATTTAAAGTCCCTCACAGGCTTTTTGGGATACAAACTCCCATCTTCCCCTCTGCTCTATCTGTTCTACTGCTCAAGTTTTGTTGCCTGGAAAATTCCAAACCCCTTTCCCATTATTCTTTTACATGTCTCCTTCCTCATGCTCAGACCCAAGGTGCTGCTCTCAGACCCGCCTTCCCTGTCTTCCCCGTCTATACCAGGCCCACAGAAAAGTCTTAAATGACCTTCTCCAGCAGTCTTCACCATGGCTGACTTTAGGACTTTCAGCCAAAGAGTCCCTATAAAAGAGTTCAATGTAGATAAACTTCCCCTTTTCGTGTTTCCCTGTTCTATTTGGCCACTGGCTGGAAAAATCAGCACTCCTAAGCTAGACTCCCCCTTACTAGTTTTTCACAAAACATGTGAACAAGGCCTCTGGCCTTGAGCTGGGGCTTCACAGACATGGTTACATTTCTAAGATAAATAAGTTACCAAATGAGCTCCATTGTTACAGCTGGCAGTGAGAAAAAAAAAAAAAAGAGAAGAAAAAAGCTCTCCCACTCCAGGTGTCCTTAAAATGTTAACTTGCCCAGAACAGATGAAAAAAACAATAGAAACGAAAACTTCTTTTTGTGAACTTATGCAGACTGTGAACTTCTGAGCCCCTTCCCTTACATGTTGGGTACAAAATTCGGAAACTACCTAAATTTGGAGATCAGGTGACTAATTGATTACAACAGAAGCAATGCCCTCTAAATCCGTTGCAACCAAATAGGTATGTTTCGCTGTCTTCGGTGCTATCTTATGTGCCTTGAATTGTCCGTCCTTACAACAGTATAATTCTATATACTTAAACATTGTTTATGTTTTCATAAAATGGTCAACAGATGTGATTAATTATGTAATGTTCAGATGTT
The DNA here is from genome assembly GCF_048772815.1 of Callospermophilus lateralis. Lineage (NCBI taxonomy): Eukaryota > Metazoa > Chordata > Mammalia > Rodentia > Sciuridae > Callospermophilus > Callospermophilus lateralis. The sequence continues at coordinate 285,171 of NW_027513904.1, forward strand.
TCCCAGAGTGCTCTATCATGAGGCAGGTTAATTTAAATATCAAATACGGGGGCATACAACCCGGTTCCTCTGGGAACCTGTATCCCTCACTTTAGCCATCCTATTAGGAAAAGGAGCTGCTGCAGGTGTGGGCACAGGAATCACTGTCCTAGTCCATGTGACACAACAAATGACCCGATGAGAAGCAGCAATAGACCAAAATTTAAAGATATTAAAAACCTCCATCACAGTTTTATAGGAATCTTTAACCTCTCTCTCTGAAATTGTTTTACAGAACATGCGAGGGTTGGACCTCCTCTTCGTGAGAGAAGGGGGCTTTTGTGCTGCATTGAGGGAAAAAGTTGATTTTATGCCGACCATACTGGAGTTGTAAAAAAATCTATGAGTAAATTAAGAAGACGCCTAGAAGAGCATCAACAAGAGAGAGATGCACAAAAAGGGTGGTTTGAGTCTTTGTTCACACAGTCCCCCTGGTTAACTACGCTTTTATCAGCCCTGGCCAGTCCATTAATAATCCTCATTTCATTGCTAATTGTAGGACCCTGTTTGCTCAACCATCTAGTTTCCTTTCTACAAGCTTAAATTGGATAAGTTAAACTTATGGTAATCAGACAACAATATACCTCACTAGAAGACATAAAATGTGAGACCCCGCAATGCTCATTTTTATGATTAAAATTAACCAGAATAAGAAGTGGGGAATGAAAGGTTAATAAAATATGTACTTTTAACTTCTTGTTTTTCTGTATGCTTAACAAAATACTGATGAAATCTTGAAAACTGTTTGCTAATCTTGTTCCCAGAATGTGCTCTCCCCAATTGCCAAACTGTTGAATGTACTCCCTCTCCCATTGGCATGCAAACCACTCACTCGACCTGACCCATCAATAAATTTCCCTCCCTGCTCTCACCACGTAAATTGCATAAGCTCTGCTTAAGCTGTTCTTAGGGCTCTCTTCTCTATTCAAGTGAGCTCTGAGCCCCAGCATGCTGGACCCCCAATAAACCCTTTGCTGTTGCATGAGACAGTCTCTTCGTGGTCTCTTTTCCGACGCTCGCCCGACTTTACATTGGTACAATCATAAGTGTGAACATTCCTATGTGTGTCCAGAATATTACTATAATAAATAATATATGTAGATCAGGTAATAGGAGTTTTTCTTCCACCATTTATGGGAGCAATATTTTGAAGATATATGAATTAGTATTTTGGGTAGAAATAGGTGTACCATTTGTCTATGAATATAGAGATAATGCATGAATAGACAATACTGTGAATTAATAATATTACTGGTTCCAACTTTAAATAATGGATTGAATTGATATCTGAAAATATACAGAAAACCTTATATTGATATACTACATTTAATCCTACCCATTATACATCTGAATGAAATATTAGGGTTATGGATTTTCATGAAGAGTGTTTGAGTTTTGCTTCAAAAGTGATTATGGAAATTGAAAATAATGTGTTTGGAAAGAAGTCTCATGAAAAGACCAGTCCAGAAACCTGGAGGTATGCATGTGTTCTGAAGCAAAAAGTGATTTAAAGTGAAACAAACGCCTATATATTTGCTAACTTGTGGATGATAAATATATACGATGATGTGCAGAAATTGAAGAAATAGTAATGTACCAGTGTTGAATAAAAATGAACGTTAAAATACACATCATGTCCCATAGGAATCTACTTGAATTGATGTTAAACTGCGTCCGTTAATGTAGAAATATTAGAATTTGTATGCACCATTCACTGAAGTTAGTTTTCAGTACTAGGAAACAAATATGTATTTCAGGTAGATGAGTATTTCTGAGAATAATCTTGTGAAAAGTTGATTATAAATCCACATACATGAACATGAATGAATTCAGGGAGTGTATAATAAGACTCATACATTTCATATTTTGAAAAATCTGGAGAGTATATATATATATATATATATATATATATATATATATATATACAAACACACACACACTCACACAAACTGAGACTATAAAAATAGCAATATATATGCCAATTGAAATTCACCATGAAATATACATCATCCACAGATTCAAAAATATTCATGTTACTGAAGATAGATTTATGTATAATGTTGTTTAACTAGGAAGTTTACCCATACATTGAATTTTCAGTTCCAACAGCATTTAGGAGGAGTAATCTCTTCTCACATTTTGTATCTGCCAAGTCAGCCACCTCACAAGAATGTACGTGTGATACCAGGTAGGATTCTATATGTGCATATAAAAATACATGTGCTGAGTAGGCTACAGAGAGAGGGAGACAGGAATTCACATATTTGTTAACTTTAAAAACACATGGATAACTATTTCAACAGAAAATTGACTAGATTTATAACACATACCCTTTTTTATGCAAAAGGCAAGTCCAACTATACACCATGCCTCCTCTGAACTGCTTGGATTTCTGTTCTGTTTGGGTTATTTTTCTCCATCATATTAGGAGTAGTAGTCAGAGTCCAGTAGGTTATGAGTTAGTGTCAGGGATCAGTATTTCAAATGGAAAATAGAATAATGAATCAAATGTGTATGCAAATATATGCTACACAAAAATCTTCCCACTCTCATCCAGAACAAATCCTTGACATTACCTTCGCCTGAAGTAAGTCACAATTAGAATAGAAGAGTTAGAAAATCTGTGAATACATATCTTGAGTGGAAAATGCTCAGAGTTCAGAACCTTGGAGGTGGTAGAGGAGTTTCCAAAAGTAAGGGACATGGTAAACACTCCTCTAACATGGAGGTCTGCTGGCGGAAAGACATCTTGAGAAACTGCCTCTGAGGTTGGGCACTTGAAACATACGTTATTTTCAGGAGCTTTAGCTTCCTTTGTAGTGAGACAATAAAATCTCGGTCTGCATCTATGTAACCTGGAGGATATGGTTTCTTATTTTCCAGTGAACATGAGGCAGCAGTGCTGAATTCACTCTTTGTAGGTAAACAGTGGCCACTGGGGTCTAATTGTCTCCCCATGTGGACTGTGGAGCCATTTGGTCATCCTCCACTTTTCGTGGTGTTTCCTGCTGTTGCACTGGGAGTTTGGTATTTGCTTCACAAAATACAAGAAGTTCAACAGGGACACAGTGCTGGAGGGAGTTCTGTCACGTGTTGTGGGTCAGGGTCTGCAGGAGAATGCAACAACCAGGCTTCTTTCCCACATACTTTGCCCCCTTGTCCATAGCAACATGATTCTGAACATGGCCCTGAATCCTCTCCATATAAAAACATGCTTTTACATATTCGGGTCTCCTGGCTGCACCATGTTAGTCACAAAAAATTTGGAAGCCAATGAGAAATCCACATGGCCATAACACAGATGTATTATCACACAACTGCAGACCACTTCTCTAGGCCCAATACTCTGCAGGCTCTAACTTGCTTGCCCCCATGTCCATAGCAACTTGATTCTGAACATGGCCCTGAAATCTTTCAATATAAAAACATGCTTTTACATATACAGGTCTCCTGGCTGCACCATGGCAGTCACAATGAATTTGGAAGCCAATGGCAGAACCACATGGTCACAACACAGATGTATTATCACAAAACTGCACACCATTTCTCTAGGCCAACAACTCTGCAGGCTATAACTCAATGGCATCTCTGTTCTACACCATTTTCATGAAACCCAGTGAATTAAGGCAGGGTCTGGTACACTCAAGATCAGCAACAGGACATCCAAAGGTTCTCCAGTGCCACCTGGTCATGGGAATTTTAAAAATTTCATGGTATTTATCTGGCCATTTTTCAAGGATGAAGTTGGAGGCACTGTGGGTTTCAATTCATTCAGGAACCATTAAATGTTGAGGAAGTTCATTTCAAAGAAAGCTCTGGAGAACTCTCACAGGCAAGGCTTCCAAAAGAGTGGCCAAAAGGTCACATGAAGCCAGGCGCAGTGAGGTCTCCAATGTGAGGTCCATGTGTGTTTTGACTCAAAACTATCCCTGCCAAGTCTTTCAGAATAAAATCATGTGATATACTGGCTGAGATTCCCAGTACTCTTTGGAAAACCACCCTGGGCCTAGATCTCAGTTTCCAAGGGTGACTTTCATGCGTGGCCTCCTAATATCCCAACACTTTTCATGGCAATACTTCTCTGAGGTCAATTCCAGAATGCAGTCTCTAAGGGGAATCAAACCAGAGTTCAAGCACAGGTTGACCCAGTCATCTCTTCACACCGCCAATCAAATGAACACAATTAAAAACAAAACACTATCACATGGCCCCATCTTCTTCCTTATAGACATTCATCATAAGCAGTGGTTGGAGCTTTCCATGAGGGGCACATTCCAAAAGAGTGTCCAAAATAAGCTCCCTTGCCCCTCATTTGGCTCAAGTCAGGGTGGGAAGGACACCCTTCCTGTGAACCAGGAGTGATCAAATAGGCCTGTCATTAATACTGCTCCGCTTTTCCAATTTGAGGCCTTCTGACTGTGGGGTTTAGATTCTTTATGTGAACTGGAGTCATGAGAAAAGACAAGCACCTCTGCAGAGATTTGAAGAACTCATTTGACCAAAAGGATCGCTATTCTCACTTGATTGATTTCAGGAACCTACAGAGAAAGGCAATAGAATTCATTCACAATGACTGAAATTTTTTGCGAATTTGGTTTTGGTTTCACACATGGGATCTTTCTTTAGATCCATCAGGTGCTGAGAATCTAAGCCACAGCCTCACACAGGGTAGAGAGCCTGATTCAGACACATCCCTTTCCGAAGCAATTTAGCAAGAGCCACAGGTGATGCCCATTCATTTCCATTTGAAAACTGTTTTCTTCAGGCTTCACAAAGGGGTAGCCTGAGCCCAACATCTTCCTGACATTCAGGGCAACAGAACAATAGGTAAGCAAAAGGCCCAAAGCATGGTATCTCCACTGAGATTTTTCTGGTCACACTCATATCTGAGTTTTCTGAGATACTGGCCATTCCCTTCAGGTATCCAGTACATGGACATGTCAAAGACCTTGGAGTTGGTACATATCTTGGACACAAAACAATGAGACTATTCTGGAGAGTTGCCAGAATTCAGGAAGAAAACAGGGACTTAGGAAGGTAGTAGGTTTTGCCAATCCATAAGGCAAGCTGCAGTCCATTCATAAATTGGGCAGGATGAATGCTGGGAATCTTTTTACTACACAGGACACATCCATTGTTGCATTGTCTTTTCTCATGTCTACAACCACGGACACAGTGGGATACACAGACATAGAAACACTCACCTTGTCAAATGACTTACTAGAAATAGTTCACTGAAAACCAAACAAACTGCCTTTCCTACCTATTCTCAGAACAAGAGACAAAACCACACACCCACACTCACAATGGCACCTCCTTCCCCTAAGTAGGTCTGTGACTATCCGGAGTGTTCTCTGACTGGTGGGCAATACTATGTTCCCCCGAAATGGCCTGTATTCTCTCAGATCTGGTTTCCTTGGCCAACTATGTGAAGTTGTCAGGAAAAAGTGGTGAGCCACTACCTGCTTTCTCAGGAAAGGTCCCTCTTCAGAGCTCTCCTGGCATTTGGCCATCCTCACATCAGTAGGTACCAAGAAAGACTGAATCTGTCCTTGGTAAATCCAAACAAGTGAGCCCACTGGGACTGGGACTGGAACTGCATCTGGGTGCATGGCTTCTTGGATACCAAGTTCAGAGAGTTCCATCACCAAGGAAATGAGGTATGACACTTTCTTTGGAACTGAATGAGGTCACTGCCTTTGCAACCACTTGGTCCTAACAGTTGCTTCCAAGGGCCCCATGAGATGGAGGCTGCCCCTTCTTCCTCTGACACTTTCACAATTTAGAATGGTATATCAACCATAGGCACACACACAGGCCTGGTTTGGTCCATCTTCTCCACAATAAGAAGAGAGAGGCTGATTAAGACACATCCCTTCATCCTGACCAGGTGGTTTGTCATCAAAGATGACTTTTGCTCTTTCAGGTCCTTCATACCTGTCTACAACTTCTCCAGGTATCACTTCTGCATGGACCTTTGAGAATCTCAGCAGGTGGAAGGTCCCCTACTTTTCTGTATTGTAAGAACAACTTTGTCCCTGCACTTCTGTAAAATGAGATTGAGGGAACAGTGTATGTTTTGGGTTAATAACAGGTTTGATTTCGATTTGTGTTAGGAATCATTCTTCTGGATGAATAATGGTATTGGGAACCTGGTATATTTACAAGAATGTAGAGGTGAAACATAAGTATGAAAGCAGAAATCCAGGTATGATTTTAAACCCATAAGGGCATTGGGCCCTTGATTGGGATACTTAGCTTTGAATTATGTTCTGCACAGATGTCTCAGATAATTTGATACACAATGGCATAGGACCTTGTACCTTGGAAGATTGAAGGTAGAAGAGAACATCCCTTCAAAAAGGGATAGTCGGTAGGATTAGGAAGATAGTCGGTCGTTTTAGGAAGAAGAGTGAGTATATGATTTGGAACAATAGTTCTTTAGCAATAGGATTTCAGTTAGAGAGTGAATGTATATGTCAGCACATATGAAGAGCCAGTCACGATGATGAAGTGGGGAAAACATGTAGAAAAGAAGATATCAATAAAGATATTACGAAATCAGGGAAAGTATAAAGTGAGTGAGAGGATTAGACATTTTCAACAGGCTTGAGGTTGAATCTTAGAAAGAAACAAATATGAAGTCACCAATAATATTGACATTTGAGAGCATTAGGCACCCTGGACATGGATGTTTTTAGTAATCTATGTTCACATTTCATTTAGGCTTTGCTTGGTTCAATCATAAGTGTAACATTTACATTTTTGTCCAGAATATTATTGTGATAATATGTATATGTAGATCAGGTGACATAAGTATTTCTTCCACCATTTTTGGTAGCAATATACTGAAGACATAAAATTAGTATTGGGCGTACAAAGAGGTGTACCCTATGTCTATGAATATAGAGATAAAGCATGAATAGACCATTCTGTGAATAAGTAATATAACTTGTTCCGACTTAATATAATGGGATGAACTGATATCTGAAAAATTACTGGAAATCTTATATGCATATACAATCATTCATTCCAACCAGTTATTCATCTAATGTCAATATTAGTGTTTTGGTTTATCATGAAGAGTGTGTGAGTTTTACTTCAAAAGTGATTATGGAAATCGAAAATAATGTGTTTGGAAAGAAGTCTCATGAAAAGACCAGTCAAGAAACCCTGACAATACATGTGTTGTGAAGTAGGAAGTGATTAAAGTTTAAAGAAATGCCTACAAATTTGTGAACTTGTGGATGAAATACATATCTTATGATGAGCAAAAAGTGAAGAAATAATAATGTACCAGTGTTGAATATAAATGAACATCATATTATATATCATGTCCCATTGGGATCTACTTGCATTGGTGATAGACTGGATCAGTTCCTGTAGAATTATTAACATTTGTATGCACCATTCACTGAAGTTAGTTTTCAGTACTAGGAAACAAATATGTATTTAAGGTGGATGAATATTTCTGAGACTAATATTTTGGAAAGTTTATTATAAATCCACATGCATGAACATGAATGAATTTAGAGAGTGTATATAAGACACATATATTTCATATTTTGAAAAATCTGGAGAGTGTATATATATATATATATATATATATATATATATATATATATATACACACACATACCCACACACAAAAAAAAAAAACCACACACAGACATTTAAAAGTAGCAATATATATGCCAATCAAAATTCATCTTTAAATATATATCATCCACAGATGCAAAAATATTTATTTTACTGAACATGAGTTTATGTATAATGATGTTCTACTAGGAAGTTCCCCTATAGGTGGAATTTTCAGTTCCAACAGCAATTTGGAGGAGTGATCTCTTCTCACAATTTGTATCTGCCAAGTCAGCCATCTCACAAAAATGTACATGTGATACCAGGTAGGATTCTATAAGTGCATATGAAAATACATGTGATGAATAGGCTACAGAGAAAGGGAGACAGGAATTCATATATTTGTTTAATTTAAAAACACATGGTGAACTATTTCAATTAAAAATTGACTAGATTTATAACACCTACCATTTATCATGCAAAAGGTAAGTCCAAGTATGCAGCATGCCTCCTCTGAACTGCTTGTATTTCTATTCTGTTTGGGTATTTTTCTCCATCATATTAGGATTAGTAGTCAGAGGATAGTAGGGTATGGGATAGTGTCAGGGATTCAGTATTTCGAATAGAAAATTGAAAATGAATGCAATGTGTATGCAAATATGTGCTACACAAATATCTTCCCACTCTCATCCAGAGCAATGCCTTGACATTACCTTCGCCCCATGTATGACACAATTAGAGCAGAAGAGTTAGAAAATCTGTGAATACATATCTGCAATGGAAACTGCTCAATTTTCACAAATTTGGAGAAGGTAGAGGAGTTTCCAAAATTAAGGGACAATGTAAACTCTCCACAAACATGGAGCTCTGCTGGCCTAAAGAGTTCTTAAGAAACTGCCTCTGAGGTTGGGCACATGAAATATATGTTGTTGTCAGGAGCTTTAGCTTCCATTGTAGTGAGACCATCCAAGCTGGTCTGCATTTTTGTGACCTTTGTGAGCACATGGTTTCTTGTTTTCCAATGAACATGAGGCAGCCTTGCTAAATTCTCTCTTTGTAGGTAAACTGTGACCAATGGGGGCTAAGTGTCTCCCCGTGTGCACTGTGAACTCATTTGGTCATCCTCCACTTTTCGTGCTGTTTCTTGCTGCTGCACTCGCAATTTGGCATTTGCTTCATGAAACAAGGAGTTCAACTGGGACACAGTGCTGGAGCGAGTTCTGTCCCGTGTGGTGGGTCAGGGTCTGCAGGAAAATGCACCAACCATGCTTCTATCCCACCAGCTTGCCTCCTTGAGCATAGCAACCTGATTCTGAACATTGCCCTGAAACTCCTACATATAACAAGATGCCTTTTGAGAGAAGGGTCTGCTGGCTGCACCATATCAGTCATAATCCATTTGGAAGCCAAAGGCAGATCCACATGGCCAAACCACAAATTTTTTATCACACACCTGCCCACAACTTCTCTAGGTCCACTACTCAGCAGGCTCGAACTTACTTGCATCTCTTTTCTATACCATTTTCATGAAAACCAGTCAATCAAGGCACCTTCTGGTATATTCATAATCAGAAACAGGACATCCAAAGGTTTTCCAGTGCCACCTGCTCATGGGAATTTTAAACATTTCATGGTATTTATCTAACCATTTTTAAAGGATGAAGTTGGAGGCACTGTGGGTTTCAATTCATTCAGGAACCATTAAATGTTGAGGAAACTCATTTTAATGAAAGGTCTCGAGAACTCTCACAGGCAAGGCTTCCAAAAGAGTGGCCAAAAGTTCACATAAAGCCAGGCCCATTGAGGTCTACAATATGAGGTCCATGTTTGTTTTGACTCTCAACTATTGCTGCCAAGTCTTTCAGAATAAAATCATGTGATATCCTGGCTGAGATTCCCAGTGCTCTGTGGAAAGCAACCCTGGGTCAAGACTCATTTTCCAAGGACTCCATGCGTGGTCTCCTAAAATCCCAACACAACTCATTGCAATACTTCTCTAAGATCAGTTCCAGAATGCAGTCTCTAAGGGTAATTACGCCAGAGTTCCAGCCCACGTGGACCAATTCATCTCTTCCAACCGCCACACAAGTGACCACAATTAAAACCAAAACACTCCCACATGGACCTCATCTTCTTCCATATAGACACTCATCATTACCTCTGGCTGGAGGATTCTATGAGGGGCACAGCCCAAGACAATGTCCAAAAGAAGCTTCCTTACCCCTCATATGCCTAAAGGCCCGGACTCCCTTCCTGTGAACCAGGAGTGATCAAATAGGCCTGCCGTTAATACTGCTCCACTTCTGCAATTTGTGGCCTATTGACTGTGGGGTTTAGATTCTTTTTGTAAATGGGAGTCATGAGAAAACCCAAGCACCTATGGGCTAGACTCTGCAGGGCTTTGAAGAACTCATTTGACCCAAAGGATCCCTATTCTCACTTGATGGAGGCAGGAACATTACAGAGGAAGACGAGAGACTCCATCCACAATGACCGCTCTTTTGGCCATTTTGGTTTTGGATGCACACATGGGATCCTTCTTTAGACCCATCAGGTGCTGAGAATCAAAGCCACAGCCTCACACAGGGCCAAGAGGCTGATTCAGACACATCCCATTCTAAAGCAATTAAGCAAAGAGCCCAAGGTGATGCCCATTCATTTTCATTTGAAAACTGTTTTCTTCAGGCTTCAAAAAGGGGTGGCCTGAGTCAAAGAACTTCCTGACATTCAGGGCAACAGACAAATAGGTAAGCAAAAGACCCAAAGCAGGGTTTCTCCATTGAGACTCTCCTGGTCCCAATGATATCTGTGTTTTCTGACATGCTCTCATTCCCTTCAGCTATCCAGTACATAGCCATGTCACAGATCTTGGAGGTGGTTCATATGGTGGACATAAAATCATAAGCCTATTCTGAAGAGTGGCCATAATTCTACGAAGAAAACAGGAACTTTGGAAGATAGTAGGTGTTGCACATCCATAAGGCAATCCACAGTCCATTCATAAATTAGGCAGGATGAATGCTGAGAAGCTTTCTACTAGACATGACAAATCCATTGATGCATTCTCTTTTCTAATGTCTACAACCACAGACACGGTGGGATACACAGACATAGAAACACTTGCCTTGTCAAAGCACTCAGTAGACACAGTCCATTCCAAACCAAACAAACTGCCTTTCCTACCTATTCTCAGAACATGAGACAAAACCACAAACTCACACCCACAACCACAAAGGCACCTCCTTCCTCCAAGTAGGTATGTGACTATCTGGAGAGCCCTCTGACTGGTGGACCATTTTATGTTCCCCCGAAACGGCCTGTCCTGTCTCAGATCAGGTCTCTTTGGCTAACTCTGTGAAATTGGCCGGGACCAGCAGTGAGACACTACCTGCTTTCTCAGGAAAGGCCCCTCTTCAGAGCTCACCTGGCATTTGGCCATACTCACATCAGTATTTACCAAGAAAGACGGACTCTGTCCTCTGTAAATCTAAACAAGTGAGCCCACTGGGACTGGAACTGGGACTGCCTCTGGGTGCCTGGATTCCAAGTTTAGAGTGTTCCTTCAACAAGAAAATTAGATGAGGTCACTTCTTTCTGGAACTGATTGAATTTGCTGCCTTTGCAACCACTTTGTCCTAACAGTTGTTTCCAAGGGTCTCATGAGATGGAGGCTGCCCCTATTTCCTGTTACAATTTCACAAGATAGAAAGTTATATCAACCATAGGCACCTGAGAACAGCTCTCTACATAGGCCTGGTTTGGTCCATCTTCTCTACATTAAGAAGATAGAGGCTGATTCAGACACATTCCTTCGTCATGACCAGGTTGTTTGCAATTGAAGATGACTTTTTCTCTCTCAGGTACTTCATAGTTCCCTATATCTTCTCCAGGGATTATATCTGCATAGACCTTTGAGCTTCTCAGCAGGTGAAAGTCTCCCTACATTTTTGTATTGTAAGACCAACTCAGTCCTGCTCTTTTGTAAAGATAGATTGAGGGAACAGTATATGGTTAGGGTTAATAACAGGTTTGATTGGTGTTAGGAATCATTCTGCTGGATGAATAAGAATATTGGGATCCTGTGGTATTTATAAGAATATAGAGGTGAAATATAAGTATGACAATGGAATTCTAGATAAGATTTGAAGCCCAGAAGTGCACTGGGCACTGGAGTGGGAAACTTAGCTTTGAACAATGTTCTGCACAGATATCTCAGATAAATCGATATATAATGGCAAAGGACCATGTACCTTGGTTGATTGAATGTGTAAGAAAACATCCAGTCAAAAAGGGATAGTCGGTAGGATTAGGAAGATAGTGTAGGTTTAGATAGAAGAGTGAGAATAGGATTTGGACCAAAAGTACTTTAGCAATAGAGTTTTGGTTAGAGAGTGAATGTAAATGTCAGCACATGTGAAGAGTTGGTCACAGTGATGAACTGGAAAAAATATGTAGGAAAGCATTTATCAATAGAAACATTAGGAAATCAGGCAAAGTATAAAGTGAGTGATAGGATTAGACATTTTCAACAGGTTGAGATTTAATATATAATCTTAGGAAGAAACAAATATGTAGTCACCGACAGGATAGACATTTGAGAGCATTAGGCCACCTGGACATGGATGGTTTTAGTAATCCATGCTCACTTCCTATTTAGGATTTGGTACAATCATAAGTGTGACATTTGCGTTTTGTGTCCAGAATATTACACTGAAAAAATGTATATTTATATCAGGTGACATGAGTATTTCTTCCACCATTTCTGGAAGCAATATGTTGAAGACATATAAATTAGTATTGGGGGTACAAATACGTGCACCCTGTGTCTCTGAATATAGAGAAAATGTATGAATAGACAATAGTGTGAATAAAGAATATAATTGGTTTCAACTTTAAAAAATGGATTGAAGTGGTATCTGAAAATATAAAGAAAATTTTATATTGATAAACATACATTCATTCAAACCAATTATACATCTATTTGTAATATTAGGGTTATGGTTTATCATAAAGGGTGTGAGTTTTGCTTCAAAATTGATTATGAAAATCGAAAATAATGTGTTTGGGTAGAAGTCACATGAAAAGACCAGTCAAGACACCTGGAGGAATACATGTGTTCTGAAGCAGGAATTGATTGAAAGTGAAACAAATGCCCATAAATTTGTGAATTTGTGGATGAAATATATATCCTATGATGTCCATAATACGAATAAATATTAATGTACCAGGGTTTAATAAAAATGAACGTCAAAATGCACAGCTTGTCATATCGGAATCAAGGTGCATTGATGTTAAACTTGGTCAGTTACTGTAGAAATATTAGTTAAATCTGTTTTTCAGGTGGATGAATATTTCTGAGAATAATCTTGTGAAAAGTTGATTATAAATCCAAGTCCATGAACATGAATAAATTTAGCGAGTGTAAATAAGACACATATATTTCATATTTTCAAAAATCTGGAGAGTGTATATATATATATATATATATATATATATATATATATATATATATATATATATATTTACACAAAACACACACACAGACATTAAAAAGTAGCAATATATATGCCACTCAAAATTCATCTATAAATATATATCATCCAAAGATGCAAAAATATTTATTTTACTGAACATGAGTTTATGTATAATGTTTTTCTACTAGGAAGCTCCCCTATAGGTGGAATTTTCAGTTCCAACAACGATTTGGAGGAGTGATCTCTTCTCACAATTTGTATCTACCAAGTCAGCCAACTCACAAAAATGTACATGTGATACCAGGTAGGATACTATAAATGCATATAAAAATACATGTGATGAATAGGCTACAGAGAAAGGGACAGGAATTCATATATTTGTTAATTTTAAAAACACATGGAGAACTATTTCAATTGAAAACTGACCAGATTTATAACACCTACCATTTATCATGCAAAAGGCAAGTCCAAATATACAACATGCCTCCTCTGAAATGCTTGTATTTCTATTCTGTTTGCGTTACTTTTCTCCATCATATTAGGATTAGTAGTCAGAGTCTAGTAGGGTATGTGAATATTTCTGAGAATAATCTTGTGAAAAGATGATTATAAATCCACATTCATGAATATGAAAAATTTAGGATGTGTAAAATAATACACATATATTTCATATTTTGAAAAATCTGGAGAGTGTGTATATATATATATATATATATATATATATATATATATATATATATATACACACACACACAAACATTCACAGACATTAAAAAGTAGCACTATATGCCAATTTAAAATCACCATGAAATATATATCATCCACAGATCCAAATAAATTCATTTTACTGAACATCGATTTATGTATAATGTTGTTCAACTAGGAAGCTCACCCACAGGTTGAATTTTCAGTTCCAACAGCGTTTAGGAGGAGTGATCCCTTTTCACAATTTGTATCTGCCAATTCAGCCTCCACACAAGAACGTACGTGTGGTAACAGTTAGGATTCTAAATGTGCATATAAAAATACAGGTGCTGAATAGGCTTCAGAGAAAGGGAGACAGGAATTCACATATTTCTTAACTTTTAAAATACATGGAGAACTATTTCAAAAAAAATTGACAAGATTTAAAACTCCTACACTATATAATTCAAAAGGCAAGCCCAACTATCCACCATGCCTCCTCTGAACTGCTTGTAGTTCTATTCTTTTGGGGGTATTTTTCTCCAACATATTAGGATTAGTAGTCAGAGTCTAGTAGGGTATGTGTTAATGTCAGTGATTCAGTATTTTGAATGGAAAATAGGAAAATGAATCCAATGTGTATGCAAATATGTGCTTCAGAAAAATCTTCCCACTCTCATCCAGAACAATCCCTTGACATTAACTTCGCCCCAAGTAAGAGACAATTAGAGGAAAAGAGATAGAAAATATGTGAATACATATCTGAAATGGAATTTGATCAGGAGTTCACAACCATGGAGGTGGTAGAGGAGTTTTCAAAAGTAAGGGACAGGGTAAGCACTCCACAATCACAGAGCTCTGCTGGCCTAAAGACTTCTTGAGAAACTGCCTCTGAGTTTGGGCACTTGAAATATATGTTGTTTTCAGGAGCTTTTGCTTCCTTCTAGTGAGACGATCAAAGCTGGGTCAGCATCTATGTGACCTGGAGGGCATAAATTGTAATATTCCAATGAACATGAGGGAGCAGTGCTGAATTCTCTCTTTGTAGGTATACT